>NW_027465063.1:0-63000 GCF_043290135.1 Rhipicephalus microplus
CGAATTCTCTAGTTGAGGAGTCTCTAGTTGTAGAGTTTCTAGTTGTGGAGTTTCTCGTTGTGAAGTTTCAAGTTGTGGAGTTTCTAGTTGCGGCGTCTCAAGTTGTGGAGTTTCTAGTAGCGGAGTGTCTAGTTGTGATGTTTCTAGCTCTGGAATTTCTTGTTGCGGAGCTTCTAGTTGCGGAGTTCCATAGTTGCAGAGTCTCTAGTTGTGGAGTTTCTAGTTGTGGAGTGTCTAGTTGTGGAGTTTCCAGTTGTGTAGTTTCTAGTAGAGTTTCGAATTTTGAAGTTTCTAGTTGTTGAGGTTTTAGTTTGAAGTCTCTAGTTGTAGATTCTCTAGTTGTGGAGTGTCTAGGTATGGAGTTTCCAGTTGTGGAGTTTCGAGTTTTGGAGTTTCTAGTTGTGGAGTTTTGAGTTGTGGAGTTTCTAGTTGTGGAGTTTCTAGTTGCGGAGTTTCTAGTTGTGGAGTCTCTAGTTGTGTAGTTTCTAGCTTCGGAGTTTCTAGTTGCGGAGTTTCTAGTTGCAGAGTCTCTGGTTGTGGAGTTTGTAGTTGCGGACTCTCTAGTTGTGGAGTTTCTAGTTGTGGAGTTTCCAGTTGTGGAGTTTTGAGTTGTGGAGTTTAGAGTTGTGGAGTTTCAAGTTGTGGAGTCTCTAGTTGTGGAGTTTCTAGTTGCGGAGTATCTAGTTGTGGAGTTTCCAGTTGTGGAGTTTCTAGTTGTGGAGTTTCTATTTGCGGAGTCTCTAGTTGTGGAGCTTCAAGTTGTGGAGTCTAGTTGCGGAGACTCTAGTTGTGGAGTTTCTAGTTTTGGAGTTTCCAGTTGTGAAGTTTTTAGTTGTGGACTTTCTAGACATGAAATGTCTTGTAGCCGAGTCTCTATTTGTTGAGTTTGTAGTTGTGGAGTTTCTAGTTGTGGAGTCTCTAGTTGCAGAGTTTCTAGTTGTGGAGTTTCTAGTTGTGGAGTCTCAAGTTGTGGAGTTTAAAGTTGTGGAGTATCTAGTTGTGGAGTTTTAACTTGTGGAGTTTCTAGTTGTGGAGTTTCTAGTTGCGGAGTTTTTAATAGCGGAGTTTCTAGTTGTGAAGTTTCAAGTTGCGGAGTCTCAAGTTGTGGAGTTTTCAGTTGTCGAGTTTTTAGCTGTGGAGATTTTAGTTGTTGAGTTTCTAGTTGAGAAGTCTCTAGTTTTGCAGTTTTAGTTGTGGAGTTTCTAGATATGAAATTTCTGGTTGCCGAGTCTGTATTTGTGGAGTTTGTAATTGTGGAGTTTCTAGTTTTGGAGTTTCCAGTTGTGAAGTTTTTAGTTGTGGACTTTCTAGACATGAAATGTCTTGTAGCCGAGTCTCTATTTGTGGAGTTTGTAGTTGTGGAGTTTCTAGTTGTGGAGTCTCTAGTTGCAGAGTTTCTAGTTGTGGAGTTTCTAGTTGTGGAATTTCTAGTTGTGGAGTTTCTAGTTACGGAGTCTCTAGTTGTGGAGTTTCTGGTTGTGGAGTTTCTAGTTGCGGAGTCTCTAGTTGTGGAGTTTCCAGTTGTGGAGTTTTCAGTTGTGGAGTTTCTAGTTGTGGAGTTTTCAGTTGTGGAGTTTCTAGTTGTGGAGTTTCTAGTTGTGGAGTCTCTAGTTGTGTAGTTTCTAGCTGCCGAGTTTATAGTTGTGGAGTTTGTAGTACTGGAGTTTCTAGTTGTGGAGATTTGAGTTGTGGAGTCTCTAGTTGTGGAGTTTCTAGTTGTGGAGTTTCCAGTTGTGGAGTATCTAGTTGTGGAGTTTCCAGTTGTGAAGTATCTAGTTGTAAAGTTTCCAGTTGTGGAGTATCTAGTTGTGGAGTTTCTAGTTGCGGAGTTTCTAGTTGCGGAGTTTTTAATAGCAGAGTTCCTAGTTGTGAAGTTTCAAGTTGCGGAGTCTCAAGTTGTGGAGTTTTCAGTTGTGGAGTTTTTAGTTGTGGAGTTTCTAGTTGTTGAGTTTCTAAATGATAAGTCTCTAGTTTTGCAGTTTTTAGTTGTGGAGTTTCTAGATATGGAATTTCTAGTTGCCGAGTCTGTATTTGTGGAGTTTGTAGTTGTGGAGTTTCTAGTTGTGGAGTTTCTAGTTGGTGAGTCTCTAGTTGCGGAGTTTCTAGTTGCGGAGTTTCTAGTTGTGGAGTTTCTGGTTGTGGAATTTGTAGTTGTGGAGTTTCTAGTGGTGGAGTCTCTAGTTGCGGAATCTCTAGCTGTGGAGTTTCTAGTTGTGGAGTGTCTAGTTGTGGAGTTTCCAGTTGTGTAGTTTCTAGTAGAGTTTCGAATTTTGAAGTTTCTAGTTGTTGAGTTTCTAGTTTGAAGTCTCTAGTTGTAGAATATCTAGTTGTGGAGTCTCTAGTTTTGGAGTTTCTAGTTGAAGAGTTTTTAGTTGTGGAGTGTCTAGTTGTGGAGTTTCCAGTTGTGGAGTTTCGAGTTGTGAAGTTTCGAGTTTTGGAGTTTCTAGTTGTGGAGTTTTGAGTTGTGGAGTTTCTAGTTGTGGAGTTTTTAGTTGCGGAGTTTCTAGTTGTGGAGTGTCTAGTTGTGTAGTTTCTAGCTGCGGAGTTTCTAGTTGCGGAGTTTCTAGTTGCAGAGTCTCTGGTTGTGGAGTTTCTAGTTGCGGAGTTTCTAGTTGCGGAGTATCTAGTTGTGGAGTTTGCAGTTGTGGAGTTTCTAGTTGTGGAATTGCAGAGTCTCTGGTTGTGGAGTTTCTAGTTGTTGAGTTTATAGTTGTGGAGTCTCTTGTTGCGAAGTCTCTAGTTGTGAAGTTTCTGGTTGTGGAGTTTCTAGTTGTGGAGTTTCTAGTTTTGGAGTTTCTAGTTGTGGAGTTTCTAGTTGTATAGTCTTCTGTTGCGGAGTTTCTAGTTGCGGAGTCTCTGGTTGTGGAGTTTCTAGTTTTGGAGTTTCCAGTTGTGGAGTCTTAAGTTGTGGAGTTTAAGCTTGTGGAGTTTTAAGTTGTTGAGTCTATAGTTGTGGAGTTTCTAGTTGTGGAGTTTCTAGTTGTGGAGTTGCGGAGTCTCTAGTTGTGAAGTTTCTAGTTGCAGAGTCTCTAGTTGTGGAGTTTCCACTTGTGGAGTCTCCAGTTGTGGAGTTCCTAGTTGTGGAATATCTTGTTGGAGTTTAATGTTGTGGAGTTTCTAGTTGTGGAGTTGGGGCGTCTGTGGTTGTGGAGTTTCTAGTACAGGAGTTTCTAGTTGTTGAGATTCGAGTTGTGGAGTCTCTAGTTGTGGAGTTTCTAGTTGTGGAGTTTCCAGTTGTGAAGTATCTAGTTGTGGAGTTTCCAGTTGTGAAGTATCTAGTTGTAAAGTTTCCAGTTGTGGAGTATCTAGTTGTGGAGTTTCTAGTTGTGGAGTGTCTAGTTGTGGAGTTTCCAGTTGTGTAGTTTCTAGTAGAGTTTCGAAATTTGAAGTTTCTAGTTGTTGAGTTTTTAGTTTGAAGTCTCTAGTTGTAGATTCTCTAGTTGTGGAGTCTAGTTTTGGAGTTTCTAGTTGAAGAGTTTTTAGTTGTGGAGTGTCTAGTTGTGGAGTTTCCAGTTGTGGAGTTTCGAGTTGTGGAGTTTCGAGTTTTGGAGTTTCTAGTTGTGGAGTTTTGAGTTGTGGAGTTTCTAGTTGTGGAGTTTCTAGTTGCGGAGTTTCTAGTTGTGGAGTCTCTAGTTGTGTAGTTTCTAGCTGCGGAGTTTCTAGTTGCAAAGTTTCTAGTTGCAGAGTCTCTGGTTGTGGAGTTTCTAGTTGCGGAGTCTCTAGTTGTGGAGTTTCTAGTTGTGGAGTTTCTAGTTGTGGAGTTTCCAGTTGTGGAGTTTTTATTTGTGGAGTTTCTAGTTGTGGAGTTTCTAGTTGCCGAGTTTCTAGTTGCAGAGTCTCTGGTTGTGGAGTTTCTAGTTGCAGAGTCTCTAGTTGTGGAGTTTCTAGTTGTGGAGTTTCCAGTTGTGGAGTTTTTAGTTGTGGAGT
The DNA here is from genome assembly GCF_043290135.1 of Rhipicephalus microplus. Classification (NCBI taxonomy): domain Eukaryota; kingdom Metazoa; phylum Arthropoda; class Arachnida; order Ixodida; family Ixodidae; genus Rhipicephalus; species Rhipicephalus microplus. The sequence continues at coordinate 3,928 of NW_027465063.1, forward strand.
TTCTAGTTGTGGAGTTTCTGGTTGTGGAGTTTTTAATTGTGGAGTTTCCAGTTGTGGAGTTTTGAGTTGTGGAGTTTCTAGTTGTGGAGTCTCAAGTTGTGGAGTTTAAAGTTGTGGAGTTTCAAGTTGTGGAGTCTCTAGTTGTGGAGTTTCTAGTTGCGGAGTATCTAGTTGTGGAGTTTCCAGTTGTGGAGTTTCTAGTTGTGGAGTTTCTAGTTGCGGAGTCTCTAGTTGTGGAGTTTCAAGTTGTGGAGTCTAGTTGCGGAGTCTCTAGTTATGGAGTTTCTAGTTTTGGAGTTTCCAGTTGTGAAGTTTTTAGTTGTGACCTTTCTAGACATGAAATTTCTTGTAGCCGAGTCTCTATTTGTGGAGTTTGTAGTTGTGGAGTTTCTAGTTGTGGAGTTTCTAGTTGGGGAGTCTCTAGTTGCAGAGTTTCTAGTTGTGGAGTTTCTAGTTGAAGAGTTTTTAGTTGTGGAGTGTCTAGTTGTGGAGTGTCTAGTTGTGGAGTTTCCAGCTGTGGAGTTTCGAGTTTCGGAGTTTCTAGTTGTGGAGTTTTGAGTTGTGGAGTTTCTAGTTGTGGAGTTTCTAGTTGCGGAGTTTCTAGTTGTGGAGTCTCTAGTTGTGTAGTTTCTAGCTGCGGAGTGTCTAGTTGCGGATTTTCTAGTTGCTGAAACTCTGGTTGTGGAGTTTCTAGTTGCGGAGTTTCTAGTTGCGGAGTATCTAGTTGTGGAGTTTATAGTTGTGGAGTCTCTAGTTGCGGAGTCTCTAGTTCTGAAGTTTCTAGTTGTGGAGTTTCTAGTTGTGGAGTTTCTAGTTTTGGAGTTTCTAGTTGTGGAGTTTCTAGTTGTATAGTCTTCTGTTGCGAAGTTTCTAGTTGTGGAGTTTCTAGTTGTGGAGTTTCCAGTTGTGGAGTTTCTAGATGTGGAGTCTTAAGTTGTGGAGTTTAAACTTGTGGAGTTTCAAGTTGTTGAGTTTATAGTTGTGGAGTTTCTAGTTGTGGATTTTTCAGTTGTGGAGTTTCTAGTTGTGGAGTTGCGGAGTCTCTAGTTGTGAAGTTTCTAGTTGCAGATTCTCTAGTTGTGGAGTTTCCACTTGTGGAGTCTCCAGTTGTGGAGTTTCTAGTTGTGGAGTATCTAGTTGGAGTTTCATGTTGTGGAGTTTCTAGTTGTGGAGTTGGGGAGTCTCTGGTGGCGGAGTTTCTAGTACTGGAGTTTCTAGTTGTTGAGATTCGAGTTGTGGAGTCTCTAGTTGTTGAGATTCGAGTTGTGGAGTTTCCAGCTGTGGAGTATCTAGTTGTGGAGTTTCCAGTTGTGAAGTATCTAGTTGTAAAGTTTCCAGTTGTGGAGTATCTAGTTGTGCAGTTTTAAGTTGTGGAGTTTCTAGTTGCGGAGTTTCTAGTTGCGGAGTTTCCAGTTGTGTAGTTTCTAGTAGACTTTCGAAATTTGAAGTTTCTAGTTGTTGAGTTTTTAGTTTGAAGTCTCTAGTTGTAGATTCTCTAGTTGTGGAGTCTAGTTTTGGAGTTTCTAGTTGAAGAGTTTTTAGTTGTGGAGTGTCTAGTTGTGGAGTTTCTAGATGTGAAGTTTCAAGTTGCGGAGTCTCAAGTTGTGGAGTTTTCAGTTGTGGAGTTTGTAGTTGTGGAGTTTCTAGTTGTAGAGTTTCTAATTGTGGAGTATGTAGTTGTGGAGTTTCTAGCTGCGGAGTTTCTAGTTGCAGAGTCTCTAGTTTTGGAGTTTCTAGTTCCGAATTCTCTAGTTGAGGAGTCTCTAGTTGTAGAGTTTCTAGTTGCGGAGTTTCTAGTTGTGGAGTCTCTAGTTGTGTAGTTTCTAGCTGCGGAGTTTCTAGTTGCAAAGTTTCTAGTTGCAGAGTCTCTGTTTGTGGAGTTTCTAGTTGCGGAGTCTCTAGTTGTGGAGTTTCTAGTTGTGGAGTTTCTAGTTGTGGAGTTTCCAGTTGTGGAGTTTTTATTTGTGGAGTTTCTAGTTGTGGAGTTTCTAGTTGCGGAGTTTCTAGTTGCAGAGTCTCTGGTTGTGGAGTTTCTAGTTGCAGAGTCTCTAGTTGTGGAGTTTCTAGTTGTGGAGTTTCCAGTTGTGGAGTTTTTAGTTGTGGAGTTTCTAGTTGTGGAGTTTCTGGTTGTGGAGTTTTTAATTGTGGAGTTTCCAGTTGTGGAGTTTTGAGTTGTGGAGTTTCTAGTTGTGGAGTCTCAAGTTGTGGAGTTTAAAGTTGTGGAGTTTCAAGTTGTGGAGTCTCTAGTTGTGGAGTTTCTAGTTGCGGAGTATCTAGTTGTGGAGTTTCCAGTTGTGGAGTTTCTAGTTGTGGAGTTTCTAGTTGCGGAGTCTCTAGTTGTGGAGTTTCAAGTTGTGGAGTCTAGTTGCGGAGTCTCTAGTTATGGAGTTTCTAGTTTTGGAGTTTCCAGTTGTGAAGTTTTTAGTTGTGACCTTTCTAGACATGAAATTTCTTGTAGCCGAGTCTCTATTTGTGGAGTTTGTAGTTGTGGAGTTTCTAGTTGTGGAGTTTCTAGTTGTGGAGTTTCTAGTTGGGGAGTCTCTAGTTGCAGAGTTTCTAGTTGTGGAGTTTCTAGTTGAAGAGTTTTTAGTTGTGGAGTGTCTAGTTGTGGAGTGTCTAGTTGTGAAGTTTCCAGCCGTGGAGTTTCGAGTTTCGGAGTTTCTAGTTGTGGAGTTTCTAGTTGTGGAGTTTCTGGTTGTGGAGTTTTTAATTGTGGAGTTTCCAGTTGTGGAGTTTTGAGTTGTGGAGTTTCTAGTTGTGGAGTCTCAAGTTGTGGAGTTTAAAGTTGTGGAGTTTCAAGTTGTGGAGTCTCTAGTTGTGGAGTTTCTAGTTGCGGAGTATCTAGTTGTGGAGTTTCCAGTTGTGGAGTTTCTAGTTGTGGAGTTTCTAGTTGCGGAGTCTCTAGTTGTGGAGTTTCAAGTTGTGGAGTCTAGTTGCGGAGTCTCTAGTTATGGAGTTTTTAGTTTTGGAGTTTCCAGTTGTGAAGTTTTTAGTTGTGGAGTTTCTAGTTGTGGAGTTTCCAGTTGTGGAGTTTCTAGATGTGGAGTCTTAAGTTGTGGAGTTTAAACTTGTGGAGTTTCAAGTTGTTGAGTCTATAGTTGTGGAGTTTCTAGTTGTGGATTTTTCAGTTGTGGAGTTTCTAGTTGTGGAGTTGCGGAGTCTCTAGTTGTGAAGTTTCTAGTTGCAGATTTTCTAGTTGTGGAGTTTCCACTTGTGGAGTCTCCAGTTGTGGAGTTTCTAGTTGTGGAGTATCTAGTTGGAGTTTCATGTTGTGGAGTTTCTAGTTGTGGAGTTGGGGAGTCTCTGGTGGCGGAGTTTCTAGTACTGGAGTTTCTAGTTGTTGAGATTCGAGTTGTGGAGTCTCTAGTTGTTGAGATTCGAGTTGTAGAGTTTCCAGCTGTGGAGTATCTAGTTGTGGAGTTTCCATTTGTGAAGTATCTAGTTGTAAAGTTTCCAGTTGTGGAGTATCTAGTTGTGCAGTTTTAAGTTGTGGAGTTTCTAGTTGCGGAGTTTCTAGTTGCGGAGTTTTTAATAGCGGAGTTTCTAGATGTGAAGTTTCAAGTTGCGGAGTCTCAAGTTGTGGAGTTTTCAGTTGTGGAGTTTGTAGTTGTGGAGTTTCTAGTTGTAGAGTTTCTAATTGTGGGGTTTGTAGTTGTGGAGTTTCTAGCTGCGGAGTTTCTAGTTGCAGAGTCTCTAGTTTTGGAGTTTCTAGTTGCGAATTCTCTAGTTGAGGAGTCTCTAGTTGTAGAGTTTCTAGTTGTGGAGTTTCTCGTTGTGAAGTTTCAAGTTGTGGAGTTTCTAGTTGCGGCGTCTCAAGTTGTGGAGTTTCTAGTTGCGGAGTGTCTAGTTGTGATGTTTCTAGCTCTGGAATTTCTTGTTGCGGAGTTTCTAATGGCGGAGTTCCATAGTTGCAGAGTCTCTAGTTGTGGAGTTTCTAGTTGTGGAGTGTCTAGTTGTGGAGTTTCCAGTTGTGTAGTTTCTAGCAGAGTTTCGAATTTTGAAGTTTCTAGTTGTTGAGTTTCTAGTTTGAAGTCTCTAGTTGTAGATTCTCTAGTTGTGGAGTCTCTAGTTTTGGAGTTTCTAGTTGAAGAGTTTTTAGTTGTGGAGTGTCTAGTTGTGGAGTTTCCAGTTGTGGAGTTTCGAGTTGTGGAGTTTCTAGTTGTGGAGTTTCTAGTTGCGGAATCTCTAGCTGTGGATTTTCTAGTTGCGTAACTTAAGGTTGTGAGGTTTCAAGTTGTGGAGTTTCTAGTTGTGGAGTTTCTAGTTGTGGAGTTTCTAGTTGTGGAGTCTCTAGTTGTGTAGTTTCTAGCTGCGGAGTTTCTAGTTGCGGAGTTTCTAGTTGCAGTCTCTGGTTGTGGAGTTTCTAGTTTCGGAGTCTCTAGTTGTGGAGTTTCTAGTTGTGGAGTTTCTAGTTGTGGAGTTTCCAGTTGTGGAGTTTTTAGTTGTGGAATTTCTAGTTGTGGAGTTTCTGGTTGTGGAGTTTCTAATTGTGGAGTTTCCAGTTGTGGAGTTTTGAGTTGTGGAGTTTCTAGTTGTGGAGTCTCAAGTTGTGGAGTTTAAAGTTGTGGAGTTTCAAGTTGTGGAGTCTCTAGTTGTGGAGTTTCTAGTTTTGGAGTTTCTAGTTGTGGAGTTTCTAGTTGTAGAGTCTCCTGTTGCGGAATTTCTAGTTGCGGAGTTTCTAGTTGTGGAGTTTCCAGTTGTGGAGTTTCTAGTTGTGGAGTCTTAAGTTGTGGAGTTTAAACTTGTGGAGTTTCAAGTTGTTGAGTCTATAGTTGTGGAGTTTCTAGTTGTGGATTTTCTAGTTGTGGAGTATCTAGTTGTGGATTTTTCAGTTGTGGAGTTTCTAGTTGTGGAGTTGCGGAGTCTCTAGTTGTGAAGTTTCTAGTTGCAGAGTCTCTAGTTGTGGAGTTTCCAGTTGTGGAGTCTCTATTTGTGGAGTTTCTAGTTGTGGAGTATCTAGTTGGAGTTTCATGTTTTGAAGTTTCTAGTTGTGGAGTTGGGGAGTCTCTGGTTGTGGAGTTTCTAGCACTGGAGTTTCTAGTTGTGGAGATTCGAGTTGTGGAGTCTCTAGTTGTGGAGTTTCTAGTTGTGGAGTTTCCAGTTGTGGAGTATCTAGTTGTGGAGTTTCCAGTTGTGAAGTATCTAGTTGTAAAGTTTCCAGTTGTGGAGTATCTAGTTGTGGAGTTTTAAGTTGTGGAGTTTCTAGTTGCGGAGTTTCTAGTTGCGGAGTTTTTAATAGTGGAGTTTCTAGTTGTGAAAGTTTCAAGTTGCGGAGTCTTAAGTTGTGGAGTTTTCAGTTGTGGAGTTTTTAGTTGTGGAGTTTCTAGTTGTTGAGTTTCTAGTTGAGAAGTCTCTAGTTTTGCAGTTTTTAGTTGTGGAGTTTCTAGATATGGAATTTCTAGTTGCCGAGTCTGTATTTGTGGAGTTTGTAGTTGTGGAGTTTCTAGTTGTGGAGTTTGTAGTTGGTGAGTCTCTAGTTGCGGAGTTTCTAGTTGCGGAGTTTCTAGTTGTGGAGTTTCTGGTTGTGGAATTTCTAGTTGTGGAGTTTCTAGTGGTGGTCTCTAGTTGCGGAATCTCTAGTTGTGGAGGTTCTAGTTGTGGAGTTTCTAATTGTGGAGTTTCTAGTTGTGGAGTTTCTAGCTGCGGAGTTTCTAGTTGCAGAGTCTCTAGTTTTGGAGTTTCTAGTTGCGAATTCTCTAGTTGAGGAGTCTCTAGTTGTAGAGTTTCTAGTTGTGGAGTTTCTCGTTGTGAAGTTTCAAGTTGTGGAGTTTCTAGTTGCGGCGTCTCAAGTTGTGGAGTTTGTAGTAGTGGAGTGTCTAGTTGTGATGTTTCTAGCTCTGGAATTTCTTGTTGCGGAGCTTCTAGTTGCGGAGTTCCATAGTTGCAGAGTCTCTACTTGTGGAGTTTCTAGTTGTGGAGTGTCTAGTTGTGGAGTTTCCAGTTGTGTAGTTTCTAGTAGAGTTTCGAATTTTGAAGTTTGTAGTTGTTGAGTTTTTAGTTTGAAGTCTCTAGTTGTAGATTCTCTAGTTGTGGAGTCTCTAGTTTTGGAGTTTCTAGTTCAAGAGTTTTTAGTTGTGGAGTGTCTAGTTGTGGAGTTTCCAGTTGTGGAGTTTCTATTTGTGGAGTTTTGAGTTGTGGAGTTTCTAGTTGTGGAGTTTCTAGTTGCGGAGTTTCTAGTTGTGGAGTCTCTAGTTTTGAAGTTTCTAGTTGCGGAGTTTCTAGTTGCAGAGTCTCTGGTTGTGGAGTTTCTAGTTGCGGAGTCTCTAGTTGTGGAGTTTCTAGTTGTGGAGTTTCTAGTTGTGGAGTTTCCAGTTGTGGAGTTTTTAGTTGTGGAGTTTCTAGTTGTGGAGTTTCTAGTTGTGGAGTTTCTAGTTGTGGAGTCTCTAGTTGTGTAGTTTCTAGCTGCGGAGTTTCTAGTTGCGGAGTTTCTAGTTGCAGAGTCTCTGGTTGTGGAGTTTCTAGTTGCGGAGTCTCTAGTTGTGGAGTTTCTAGTTGTGGAGTTTCCAGTTGTGGAGTTTTTAGTTGTGGAGTTTCTAGTTGTGGAGTTTCTGGTTTTGGAGTTTCTAATTGTGGAGTTTCCAGTTGTGGAGTTTTGAGTTGTGGAGTTTCTAGTTGTGGAGTCTCAAGTTGTGGAGTTTAAAGTTGTGGAGTTTCAAGTTGTGGAGTCTCTAGTTGTGGAGTTTCTAGTTGCGGAGTATCTAGTTGTGGAGTTTCCAGTTGTGGAGTTTCTAGTTGTGGAGTTTCTAGTTGCGGAGTCTCTAGTTGTGGAGTTTGAAGTTGTGGAGTCTAGTTGCGGAGTCTCTAGTTGTGGAGTTTCTAGTTTTGGAGTTTCCAGTTGTGAAGTTTTTAGTTGTGGACTTTCTACACATGAAATTTCTTGTAGCCGAGTCTCTATTTGTGGAGTTTCTAGCTGCGGAGTTTCTAGTTGCAGAGTCTCTAGTTTTGGAGTTTCTAGTTGCGAATTCTCTAGTTGAGGAGTCTCTAGTTGTAGAGTTTCTAGTTGCGGAGTTTCTAGTTGTGGAGTCTCTAGTTGTGTAGTTTCTAGCTGCGGAGTTTCTAGTTGCAAAGTTTCTAGTTGCAGAGTCTCTGGTTGTGGAGTTTCTAGTTGCGGAGTCTCTAGTTGTGGAGTTTCTAGTTGTGGAGTTTCCAGTTGTGGAGTTTTTATTTGTGGAGTTTCTAGTTGTGGAGTTTCTAGTTGCGGAGTTTCTAGTTGCAGAGTCTCTGGTTGTGGAGTTTCTAGTTGCAGAGTCTCTAGTTGTGGAGTTTCTAGTTGTGGAGTTTCCAGTTGTGGAGTTTTTAGTTGTGGAGTTTCTAGTTGTGGAGTTTCTGGTTGTGGAGTTTTTAATTGTGGAGTTTCCAGTTGTGGAGTTTTGAGTTGTGGAGTTTCTAGTTGTGGAGTCTCAAGTTGTGGAGTTTAAAGTTGTGGAGTTTCAAGTTGTGGAGTCTATAGTTGTGGAGTTTCTAGTTGCGGAGTATCTAGTTGTGGAGTTTCCAGTTGTGGAGTTTCTAGTTGTGGAGTTTCTAGTTGCGGAGTCTCTAGTTGTGGAGTTTCAAGTTGTGGAGTCTAGTTGCGGAGTCTCTAGTTATGGAGTTTCTAGTTTTGGAGTTTCCAGTTGTGAAGTTTTTAGTTGTGACCTTTCTAGACATGAAATTTCTTGTAGCCGAGTCTCTATTTGTGGAGTTTGTAGTTGTGGAGTTTCTAGTTGTGGAGTTTCTAGTTGTGGAGTTTCTAGTTGGGGAGTCTCTAGTTGCAGAGTTTCTAGTTGTGGAGTTTCTAGTTGAAGAGTTTTTAGTTGTGGAGTGTCTAGTTGTGGAGTGTCTAGTTGTGGAGTTTCCAGCTGTGGAGTTTCGAGTTTCGGAGTTTCTAGTTGTGGAGTTTTGAGTTGTGGAGTTTCTAGTTGTGGAGTTTCTAGTTGCGGAGTTTCTAGTTGTGGAGTCTCTAGTTGTGTAGTTTCTAGCTGCGGAGTTTCTAGTTGCGGATTTTCTAGTTGCAGAAACTCTGGTTGTGGAGTTTCTAGTTGCGGAGTTTCTAGTTGCGGAGTATCTAGTTGTGGAGTTTATAGTTGTGGAGTCTCTAGTTGCGGAGTCTCTAGTTCTGAAGTTTCTAGTTGTGGAGTTTCTAGTTGTGGAGTTTCTAGTTTTGGAGTTTCTAGTTGTGGAGTTTCTAGTTGTATAGTCTTCTGTTGCGAAGTTTCTAGTTGTGGAGTTTCTAGTTGTGGAGTTTCCAGTTGTGGAGTTTCTAGATGTGGAGTCTTAAGTTGTGGAGTTTAAACTTGTGGAGTTTCAAGTTGTTGAGTCTATAGTTGTGGAGTTTCTAGTTGTGGATTTTTCAGTTGTGGAGTTTCTAGTTGTGGAGTTGCGGAGTCTCTAGTTGTGAAGTTTCTAGTTGCAGATTCTCTAGTTGTGGAGTTTCCACTTGTGGAGTCTCCAGTTGTGGAGTTTCTAGTTGTGGAGTATCTAGTTGGAGTTTCATGTTGTGGAGTTTCTAGTTGTGGAGTTGGGGAGTCTCTGGTGGCGGAGTTTCTAGTACTGGAGTTTCTAGTTGTTGAGATTCGAGTTGTGGAGTCTCTAGTTGTTGAGATTCGAGTTGTGGAGTTTCCAGCTGTGGAGTATCTAGTTGTGGAGTTTCCATTTGTGAAGTATCTAGTTGTAAAGTTTCCAGTTGTGGAGTATCTAGTTGTGCAGTTTTAAGTTGTGGAGTTTCTAGTTGCGGAGTTTCTATTTGCGGAGTTTTTAATAGCGGAGTTTCTAGATGTGAAGTTTCAAGTTGCGGAGTCTCAAGTTGTGGAGTTTTCAGTTGTGGAGTTTGTAGTTGTGGAGTTTCTAGTTGTAGAGTTTCTAATTGTGGGGTTTGTAGTTGTGGAGTTTCTAGCTGCGGAGTTTCTAGTTGCAGAGTCTCTAGTTTTGGAGTTTCTAGTTGCGAATTCTCTAGTTGAGGAGTCTCTAGTTGTAGAGTTTCTAGTTGTGGAGTTTCTCGTTGTGAAGTTTCAAGTTGTGGAGTTTCTAGTTGCGGCGTCTCAAGTTGTGGAGTTTCTAGTTGCGGAGTGTCTAGTTGTGATGTTTCCAGCTCTGGAATTTCTTGTTGCGGAGTTTCTAATGGCGGAGTTCCATAGTTGCAGAGTCTCTAGTTGTGGAGTTTCTAGTTGTGGAGTGTCTAGTTGTGGAGTTTCCAGTTGTGTAGTTTCTAGCAGAGTTTCGAATTTTGAAGTTTTTAGTTGTTGAGTTTCTTGTTTGAAGTCTCTAGTTGTAGATTTTCTAGTTGTGGAGTCTCTAGTTTTGGAGTTTCTAGTTGAAGAGTTTTTAGTTGTGGAGTGTCTAGTTGTGGAGTTTCCAGTTGTGGAGTTTCGAGTTGTGGAGTTTCTAGTTGTGGAGTTTCTAGTTGCGGAATCTCTAGCTGTGGATTTTCTAGTTGCGTAACTTAAGGTTGTGAGGTTTCAAGTTGTGGAGTTTCTAGTTGTGGAGTTTCTAGTTGTGGAATTTCTAGTTGTGGAGTCTCTAGTTGTGTAGTTTCTAGCTGCGGAGTTTCTAGTTGCGGAGTTTCTAGTTGCAGTCTCTGGTTGTGGAGTTTCTAGTTTCGGAGTCTCTAGTTGTGGAGTTTCTAGTTGTGGAGTTTCCAGTTGTGGAGTTTTTAGTTGTGGAATTTCTAGTTGTGGAGTTTCTGGTTGTGGAGTTTCTAATTGTGGAGTTTCCAGTTGTGGAGTTTTGAGTTGTGGAGTTTCTAGTTGTGGAGTCTCAAGTTGTGGAGTTTAAAGTTGTGGAGTTTCAAGTTGTGGAGTCTCTAGTTGTGGAGTTTCTAGTTTTGGAGTTTCTAGTTGTGGAGTTTCTAGTTGTAGAGTCTCCTGTTGCGGAGTTTCTAGTTGCGGAGTTTCTAGTTGTGGAGTTTCCAGTTGTGGAGTTTCTAGTTGTGGAGTCTTAAGTTGTGGAGTTTAAACTTGTGGAGTTTCAAGTTGTTGAGTCTATAGTTGTGGAGTTTCTAGTTGTGGATTTTCTAGTTGTGGAGTATCTAGTTGTGGATTTTTCAGTTGTGGAGTTTCTAGTTGTGGAGTTGCGGAGTCTCTAGTTGTGAAGTTTCTAGTTGCAGAGTCTCTAGTTGTGGAGTTTCCAGTTGTGGAGTCTCTATTTGTGGAGTTTCTAGTTGTGGAGTATCTAGTTGGAGTTTCACGTTTTGAAGTTTCTAGTTGTGGAGTTGGGGAGTCTCTGGTTGTGGAGTTTCTAGCACTGGAGTTTCTAGTTGTGGAGATTCGAGTTGTGGAGTCTCTAGTTGTGGAGTTTCTAGTTGTGGAGTTTCCAGTTGTGGAGTATCTAGTTGTGGAGTTTCCAGTTGTGAAGTATCTAGTTGTAAAGTTTCCAGTTGTGGAGTATCTAGTTGTGGAGTTTTAAGTTGTGGAGTTTCTAGTTGTGGAGTTTCTAGTTGCGGAGTTTTTAATAGCGGAGTTTCTAGTTGTGAAAGTTTCAAGTTGCGGAGTCTTAAGTTGTGGAGTTTTCAGTTGTGGAGTTTTTAGTTGTGGAGTTTCTAGTTGTTGAGTTTCTAGTTGAGAAGTCTCTAGTTTTGCAGTTTTTAGTTGTGGAGTTTCTAGATATGGAATTTCTAGTTGCCGAGTCTGTATTTGTGGAGTTTGTAGTTGTGGAGTTTCTAGTTGTGGAGTTTCTAGTTGGTGAGTCTCTAGTTGCGGAGTTTCTAGTTGCGGAGTTTCTAGTTGTGGAGTTTCTGGTTGTGGAATTTCTAGTTGTGGAGTTTCTAGTGGTGGTCTCTAGTTGCGGAATCTCTAGTTGTGGAGGTTCTAGTTGTGGAGTTTCTAATTGTGGAGTTTCTAGTTGTGGAGTTTCTAGCTGCGGAGTTTCTAGTTGCAGAGTCTCTAGTTTTGGAGTTTCTAGTTGCGAATTCTCTAGTTGAGGAGTCTCTAGTTGTAGAGTTTCTAGTTGTGGAGTTTCTCGTTGTGAAGTTTCAAGTTGTGGAGTTTCTAGTTGCGGCGTCTCAAGTTGTGGAGTTTGTAGTAGCGGAGTGTCTAGTTGTGATGTTTCTAGCTCTGGAATTTCTTTTTGCGGAGCTTCTAGTTGCGGAGTTCCATAGTTGCAGAGTCTCTACTTGTGGAGTTTCTAGTTGTGCAGTGTCTAGTTGTGGAGTTTCCAGTTGTGTAGTTTCTAGTAGAGTTTCGAATTTTGAAGTTTGTAGTTGTTGAGTTTTTAGTTTGAAGTCTCTAGTTGTAGATTCTCTAGTTGTGGAGTCTCTAGTTTTGGAGTTTCTAGTTGAAGAGTTTTTAGTTGTGGAGTGTCTAGTTGTGGAGTTTCCAGTTGTGGAGTTTCGAGTTTTGGAGTTTCTAGTTGTGGAGTTTTGAGTTGTGGAGTTTCTAGTTGTGGAGTTTCTAGTTGCGGAGTTTCTAGTTGTGGAGTCTCTAGTTGTGTAGTTTCTAGTTGCGGAGTTTCTAGTTGCGGAGTTTCTAGTTGCAGAGTCTCTGGTTGTGGAGTTTCTAGTTGCGGAGTCTCTAGTTGTGGAGTTTCTAGTTGTGGAGTTTCTAGTTGTGGAGTTTCCAGTTGTGGAGTTTTTAGTTGTGGAGTTTCTAGTTGTGGAGTTTCTAGTTGTGGAGTTTCTAGTTGTGGAGTCTCTAGTTGTGTAGTTTCTAGCTGCGGAGTTTCTGGTTGCGGAGTTTCTAGTTGCAGAGTCTCTGGTTGTGGAGTTTCTAGTTGCGGAGTCTCTAGTTGTGGAGTTTCTAGTTGTGGAGTTTCCAGTTGTGGAGTTTTTAGTTGTGGAGTTTCTAGTTGTGGAGTTTCTGGTTTTGGAGTTTCTAATTGTGGAGTTTCCAGTTGTGGAGTTTTGAGTTGTGGAGTTTCTAGTTGTGGAGTCTCAAGTTGTGGAGTTTAAAGTTGTGGAGTTTCAAGTTGTGGAGTCTCTAGTTGTGGAGTTTCCAGTTGCGGAGTATCTAGTTGTGGAGTTTCCAGTTGTGGAGTTTCTAGTTGTGGAGTTTCTAGTTGCGGAGTCTCTAGTTGTGGAGTTTGAAGTTGTGGAGTCTAGTTGCGGAGTCTCTAGTTGTGGAGTTTCTAGTTTTGGAGTTTCCAGTTGTGAAGTTTTTAGTTGTGGACTTTCTAGACATGAAATTTCTTGTAGCCGAGTCTCTATTTGTGGAGTTTGTAGTTGTGGAGTTTCTAGTTGTGGAGTTTCTAGTTGTGGAGTCTCTACTTGCAGAGTTTCTATTTGTGGAGTTTCTAGTTGTGGAGTCTCAAGTTGTGGAGTTTAAAGTTGTGGAGTATCTAGTTGTGGAGTTTTAAGTTGTGGAGTTTCTAGTTGTGGAGTTTCTAGTTGCGGAGTTTTTAATAGCGGAGTTTCTAGTTGTGAAGTTTCAAGTTGCGGAGTCTCAAGTTGTGGAGTTTTCAGTTGTCGAGTTTTTAGTTGTGGAGTTTCTAGTTGTTGAGTTTCTAGTTGAGAAGTCTCGAGTTTTGCAGTTTTAGTTGTGGAGTTTCCAGATATGGTGTTTCTAGTTGCCGAGTCTGTATTTGTGGAGTTTGTAGTTGTGGAGTTTGTAGTTGTGGAGTTTCTAGTTGGTGAGTCTCTAGTTTCGGAGTTTCTAAATGTGGAGTTTCTAGTTGTGGAGTTTCTGGTTGTGGAGTTTCTAGTTGTGGAGTTTCTACTGGGGGAGTCTCTAGTGGCGGAGTTTCTAGTTGTGAAGTTTCTAGTTGTGGAGTTCCTAGTTGTAGAGTCTCCTGTTGCGGAGTTTCTAGTGGCGGAGTTTCTAGTTGTGGAGTTTCCAGTTGTGGAGTTTCTAGTTGTGGAGTCTTAAGTTGTGGAGTTTAAACTTGTGGAGTTTCAAGTTGTTGAGTCTATAGTTGTGGAGTTTCTAGTTGTGGATTTTCTAGTTGTGGAGTATCTAGTTGTGGATTTTTCAGTTCTGGAGTTTCTAGTTGTGGAGTTGCGGAGTCTCGAGTTGTGAAGTTTCTAGTTGCAGAGTCTCTAGTTGTGGAGTTTCCAGTAGTGGAGTCTCTATTTGTGGAGTTTCTAGTTGTGGAGTATCTAGTTGGAGTTTCATGTTTTGAAGTTTCTAGTTGTGGAGTTGGGGAGTCTCTGGTTGTGGAGTTTCTAGTACTGGAGTTTCTAGTTGTGGAGATTCGAGTTGTGGAGTCTCCTGTTGTGGAGTTTCTAGTTGTGGAGTTTCCAGCTGTGGAGTATCTAGTTGTGGAGTTTCCAGTTGTGAAGTATCTAGTTGTAAAGTTTCCAGTTGTGGAGTATCTAGTTGTGGAGTTTTAAGTTGTGGAGTTTCTAGTTGCGGAGTTTCTAGTTGCGGAGTTTTTAATAGCGGAGTTTCTAGTTGTGAAGTTTCAAGTTGCGGAGTCTCAAGTTGTGGAGTTTTCAGTTGTGGAGTTTTTAGTTGTGGAGTTTCTAGTTGTTGAGTTTCTAGTTGAGAAGTCTCTAGTTTTGCAGTTTTTAGTTGTGGAGTTTCTAGATATGGAATTTCTAGTTGCAGAGTCTCTAGTTTTGGAGTTTCATGTTGCGAATTCTCTAGTTGAGGAGTCTCTAGTTGTAGAGTTTCTAGTTGTGAAGTTTCTCGTTGTGAAGTTTCAAGTTGTGGAGTTTCTAGTTGTGGCGTCTCAAGTTGTGGAGTTTCTAGTTGCGGAGTGTCTAGTTGTGGTGTTTCTAGCTCTGGAATTTCTTGTTGCGGAGTTTCTAGGTGCGGAGTTCCATAGTTGCAGAGTCTCTAGTTGTGGAGTTTCTAGTTGTGGAGTGTCTAGTTGTGGAGTTTCCAGTTGTGTAGTTTCTAGTAGAGTTTTGAATTTTGAAGTTTCTAGTTGTTGAATTTCTAGTTTAAAGTCTCTAGTTGTAGATTCTCTAGTTGTGCAGTCTCTAGTTTTGGAGTTTCTAGTTGAAGAGTTTTTAGTTGTGGAGTGTCTAGTTGTGGAGTTTTCAGTTGTGGAGTTTCGAGTTGTGGAGTTTCGAGTTTTGGAGTTTCTAGTTGTGGAGTTTTGAGTTGTGGAGTTTCTAGTTGTGGAGTTTCTAGTTGCGGAGTTTCTAGTTGTGGAGTCTCTAGTTGTGGAGTTTCTAGTTGTGGAGTTTCCAGTTGTGGAGTTTTTAGTTGTGGAGTTTCTAGTTGTGGAGTTTCTAGTTGTGGAGTTTCTAGTTGTGGAGTCTCTAGTTGTGTAGTTTCTAGCTGCGGAGTTTCTAGTTGCGGAGTTTCTAGTTGCAGAGTCTCTGGTTGTGGAGTTTCTAGTTGCGGAGTCTCTAGTTTTAGAGTTTCTAGTTGTGGAGTTTCCAGTTGTGGAGTTTTTAGTTGTGGAGTTTCTAGTTGTGGAGTGTTTGGTTTTGGAGTTTCTAATTGTGGAGTTACCAGTTGTGGAGTTTTGAGTTGTGGAGTCTCAAGTTGTGGAGTTTAAAGTTGTGGAGTTTCAAGTTGTGGAGTCTCTAGTTGTGGAGTTTCTAGTTGCGGAGTATCTAGTTGTGGAGTTTCCAGTTGTGGAGTTTCTAGTTGTGGAGTTTCTAGTTGCGGAGTCTCTAGTTGTGGAGTTTCAAGTTGTGGAGTCTAGTTGCGGAGTCTCTAGTTGTGGAGTTTCTAGTTTTGGTGTTTCCAGTTGTTAAGTTTTTAGTTGTGGACTTTCTAGACATGAAATTTCTTGTAGCCGAGTCTCTATTTGTGGAGTTTGTAGTTGTGGAGTTTCTAGTTGTGGAGTTTCTAGTTGTGGAGTCTCTAGTTGCAGAGTTTCTAGTTGTGGAGTTTCTAGTTGTGAAGTCTCAAGTTGTGGAGTTTAAAGTTGTGGAGTATCTAGTTGTGGAGTTTCTAGTTGTTGAGTTTCTAGTTGAGAAGTCTCTAGTTTTGCAGTTTTAGTTGTGGAGTTTTTAGATATGGAATTTCTAGTGGCCGAGTCTGTATTTGTGGAGTTTGTAGTTGTGGAGTTTCTAGTTGGTGAGTCTCTAGTTGCGGAGTTTCTAGTTGTGGAGTTTCTAGTTGTGGAGTTTCTGGTTGTGGAGTTTCTAGTTGTGGAGTTTCTAGTGGTGGAGTCTCTAGTGGCGGAGTTTCTAGTTGTGAAGTTTCTAGTTGTAGAGTTTCTAGTTTTGGAGTTTCTAGTTGTGGAGTTTCTAGTTGTAGAGTCTCCTGTTGCGGAGTTTCTAGTTGCGGAGTTTCTAGTTGTGGAGTTTCCAGTTGTGGAGTTTCTAGTTGTGGAGTCTTAAGTTGTGGAGTTTAAACTTGTGGAGTTTCAAGTTGTTGAGTCTATAGTTGTGGAGTTTCTAGTTGTGGATTTTCTAGTTGTGGAGTATCTAGTTGTGGATTTTTCAGTTGTGGAGTTTCAAGTTGTGGAGTCTAGTTGCGGAGTCTCTAGTTGTGGAGTTTCTAGTTTTGGTGTTTCCAGTTGTGAAGTTTTTAGTTGTGGACTTTCTAGACATGAAATTTCTTGTAGCCGAGTCTCTATTTGTGGAGTTTGTAGTTGTGGAGTTTCTAGATGTGAAGTTTCAAGTTGCGGAGTCTCAAGTTGTGGAGTTTTCAGTTGTGGAGTTTGTAGTTGTGGAGTTTCTAGTTGTAGAGTTTCTAATTGTGGGGTTTGTAGTTGTGGAGTTTCTAGCTGCGGAGTTTCTAGTTGCAGAGTCTCTAGTTTTGGAGTTTCTAGTTGCGAATTCTCTAGTTGAGGAGTCTCTAGTTGTAGAGTTTCTAGTTGTGGAGTTTCTCGTTGTGAAGTTTCAAGTTGTGGAGTTTCTAGTTGCGGCGTCTCAAGTTGTGGAGTTTCTAGTTGCGGAGTGTCTAGTTGTGATGTTTCTAGCTCTGTAATTTCTTGTTGCGGAGTTTCTAATGGCGGAGTTCCATAGTTGCAGAGTCTCTAGTTGTGGAGTTTCTAGTTGTGGAGTGTCTAGTTCTGGAGTTTCCAGTTGTGTCGTTTCTAGCAGAGTTTCGAATTTTGAAGTTTCTAGTTGTTGAGTTTCTAGTTTGAAGTCTCTAGTTGTAGATTTTCTAGTTGTGGAGTCTCTAGTTTTGGAGTTTCTAGTTGAAGAGTTTTTAGTTGTGGAGTGTCTAGTTGTGGAGTTTCCAGTTGTGGAGTTTCGAGTTGTGGAGTTTCTAGTTGTGGAGTTTCTAGTTGCGGAATCTCTAGCTGTGGATTTTCTAGTTGCGTAACCTAAGGTTGTGAGGTTTCAAGTTGTGGAGTTTCTAGTTGTGGAGTTTCTAGTTGTGGAGTTTCTAGTTGTGGAGTCTCTAGTTGTGTAGTTTCTAGCTGCGGAGTTTCTAGTTGCGGAGTTTCTAGTTGCAGTCTCTGGTTGTGGAGTTTCTAGTTTCGGAGTCTCTAGTTGTGGAGTTTCTAGTTGTGGAGTTTCTAGTTGTGGAGTTTCCAGTTGTGGAGTTTTTAGTTGTGGAATTTCTAGTTGTGGAGTTTCTGGTTGTGGAGTTTCTAATTGTGGAGTTTCCAGTTGTGGAGTTTTGAGTTGTGGAGTTTCTAGTTGTGGAGTCTCAAGTTGTGGAGTTTAAAGTTGTGGAGTTTCAAGTTGTGGAGTCTCTAGTTGTGGAGTTTCTAGTTTTGGAGTTTCTAGTTGTGGAGTTTCTAGTTGTAGAGTCTCCTGTTGCGGAGTTTCTAGTTGCGGAGTTTCTAGTTGTGGAGTTTCCAGTTGTGGAGTTTCTAGTTGTGGAGTCTTAAGTTGCGGAGTTTAAACTTGTGGAGTTTCAAGTTGTTGAGTCTATAGTTGTGGAGTTTCTAGTTGTGGATTTTCTAGTTGTGGAGTATCTAGTTGTGGATTTTTCAGTTGTGGAGTTTCTAGTTGTGGAGTTGCGGAGTCTCTAGTTGTGAAGTTTCTAGTTGCAGAGTCTCTAGTTGTGGAGTTTCCAGTTGTGGAGTCTCTATTTGTGGAGTTTCTAGTTGTGGAGTATCTAGTTGGAGTTTCATGTTTTGAAGTTTCTAGTTGTGGAGTTGGGGAGTCTCTGGTTGTGGAGTTTCTAGCACTGGAGTTTCTAGTTGTGGAGATTCGAGTTGTGGAGTCTCTAGTTGTGGAGTTTCTAGTTGTGGAGTTTCCAGTTGTGGAGTATCTAGTTGTGGAGTTTCCAGTTGTGAAGTATCTAGTTGTAAAGTTTCCAGTTGTGGAGTATCTAGTTGTGGAGTTTTAAGTTGTGGAGTTTCTAGTTGCGGAGTTTCTAGTTGCGGAGTTTTTAATAGCGGAGTTTCTAGTTGTGAAAGTTTCAAGTTGCGGAGTCTTAAGTTGTGGAGTTTTCAGTTGTGGAGTTTTTAGTTGTGGAGTTTCTAGTTGTTGAGTTTCTAGTTGAGAAGTCTCTAGTTTTGCAGTTTTTAGTTGTGGAGTTTCTAGATATGGAATTTCTAGTTGCCGAGTCTGTATTTGTGGAGTTTGTAGTTGTGGAGTTTCTAGTTGTGGAGTTTCTAGTTGGTGAGTCTCTAGTTGCGGAGTTTCTAGTTGCGGAGTTTCTAGTTGTGGAGTTTCTGGTTGTGGAATTTCTAGTTGTGGAGTTTCTAGTGGTGGTCTCTAGTTGCGGAATCTCTAGTTGTGGAGGTTCTAGTTGTGGAGTTTCTAATTGTGCAGTTTCTAGTTGTGGAGTTTCTAGCTGCGGAGTTTCTAGTTGCAGAGTCTCTAGTTTTGGAGTTTCTAGTTGCGAATTCTCTAGTTGAGGAGTCTCTAGTTGTAGAGTTTCTAGTTGTGGAGTTTCTCGTTGTGAAGTTTCAAGTTGTGGAGTTTCTAGTTGCGGCGTCTCAAGTTGTGGAGTTTGTAGTAGCGGAGTGTCTAGTTGTGATGTTTCTAGCTCTGGAATTTCTTGTTGCGGAGCTTCTAGTTGCGGAGTTCCATAGTTGCAGAGTCTCTACTTGTGGAGTTTCTAGTTGTGGAGTGTCTAGTTGTGGAGTTTCCAGTTGTGTAGTTTCTAGTAGAGTTTCGAATTTTGAAGTTTGTAGTTGTTGAGTTTTTAGTTTGAAGTCTCTAGTTGTAGATTCTCTAGTTGTGGAGTCTCTAGTTTTGGAGTTTCTAGTTGAAGAGTTTTTAGTTGTGGAGTGTCTAGTTGTGGAGTTTCCAGTTGTGGAGTTTCGAGTTTTGGAGTTTCTAGTTGTGGAGTTTTGAGTTGTGGAGTTTCTAGTTGTGGAGTTTCTAGTTGCGGAGTTTCTAGTTGTGGAGTCTCTAGTTGTGTAGTTTCTAGTTGCGGAGTTTCTAGTTGCGGCGTTTCTAGTTGCAGAGTCTCTGGTTGTGGAGTTTCTAGTTGCGGAGTCTCTAGTTGTGTAGTTTCTAGTTGTGGAGTTTCTAGTTGTGGAGTTTCCAGTTGTGGAGTTTTTAGTTGTGGAGTTTCTAGTTGTGGAGTTTCTAGTTGTGGAGTTTCTAGTTGTGGAGTCTCTAGTTGTGTAGTTTCTAGCTGCGGAGTTTCTAGTTGCGGAGTTTCTAGTTGCAGAGTCTCTGGTTGTGGAGTTTCTAGTTGCGGAGTCTCTAGTTGTGGAGTTTCTAGTTGTGGAGTTTCCAGTTGTGGAGTTTTTAGTTGTGGAGTTTCTAGTTGTGGAGTTTCTGGTTTTGGAGTTTCTAATTGTGGAGTTTCCTGTTGTGGAGTTTTGAGTTGTGGAGTTTCTAGTTGTGGAGTCTCAAGTTGTGGAGTTTAAAGTTGTGGAGTTTCAAGTTGTGGAGTCTCTAGTTGTGGAGTTTCTAGTTGCGGAGTATCTAGTTGTGGAGTTTCCAGTTGTGGAGTTTCAAGTTGTTGAGTCTATAGTTGTGGAGTTTCTAGTTGTGGATTTTCTAGTTGTGGAGTATCTAGTTGTGGATTTTTCAGTTCTGGAGTTTCTAGTTGTGGAGTTGCGGAGTCTCGAGTTGTGAAGTTTCTAGTTGCAGAGTCTCTAGTTGTGGAGTTTCCAGTAGTGGAGTCTCTATTTGTGGAGTTTCTAGTTGTGGAGTATCTAGTTGGAGTTTCATGTTGTGAAGTTTCTAGTTGTGGAGTTGGGGAGTCTCTGGTTGTGGAGTTTCTAGTACTGGAGTTTCTAGTTGTGGAGATTCGAGTTGTGGAGTCTCCTGTTGTGGAGTTTCTAGTTGTGGAGTTTCCAGCTGTGGAGTATCTAGTTGTGGAGTTTCCAGTTGTGGAGTATCTAGTTGTGGAGTTTTAAGTTGTGGAGTTTCTAGTTGCGGAGTTTCTAGTTGCGGAGTTTTTAATAGCGGAGTTTCTAGTTGTGAAGTTTCAAGTTGCGGAGTCTCAAGTTGTGGAGTTTTCAGTTGTGGAGTTTTTAGTTGTGGAGTTTCTAGTTGTTGAGTTTCTAGTTGAGAAGTCTCTAGTTTTGCAGTTTTTAGTTGTGGAGTTTCTAGATATGGAATTTCTAGTTGCCGAGTCTGTATTTGTGGAGTTTGTAGTTGTGGAGTTTCTAGTTGTGGAGTTTCTAGTTGGTGAGTCTCTAGTTGCGGAGTTTCTAGTTGCGGAGTTTCTAGTTGTGGAGTTTCTGGTTGTAGAATTTCTAGTTGTGGAGTTTCTAGTGGTGGAGTCTCTAGTTGCGGAATCTCTAGTTGTGGAGGTTCTAGTTGCGGAGTTTCTAATTGTGGAGTTTCTAGTTGTGGAGTTTGTAGCTGTGGAGTTTCTAGTTGCAGAGTCTCTAGTTTTGGAGTTTCATGTTGCGAATTCTCTAGTTGAGGAGTCTCTAGTTGTAGAGTTTCTAGTTGTGAAGTTTCTCGTTGTGAAGTTTCAAGTTGTGGAGTTTCTAGTTGTGGCGTCTCAAGTTGTGGAGTTTCTAGTTGCGGAGTGTCTAGTTGTGGTGTTTCTAGCTCTGGAATTTCTTGTTGCGGAGTTTCTAGGTGCGGAGTTCCATAGTTGCTGAGTCTCTAGTTGTGGAGTTTCTAGTTGTGGAGTGTCTAGTTGTGGAGTTTCCAGTTGTGTAGTTTCTAGTAGAGTTTTGAATTTTGAAGTTTCTAGTTGTTGAATTTCTAGTTTAAAGTCTCTAGTTGTAGATTCTCTAGTTGTGGAGTCTCTAGTTTTGGAGTTTCTAGTTGAAGAGTTTTTAGTTGTGGAGTGTCTAGTTGTGGAGTTTTCAGTTGTGGAGTTTCGAGTTGTGGAGTTTCGAGTTTTGGAGTTTCTAGTTGTGGAGTTTTGAGTTGTGGAGTTTCTAGTTGTGGAGTTTCTAGTTGCGGAGTTTCTAGTTGTGGAGTCTCTAGTTGTGGAGTTTCTAGTTGTGGAGTTTCCAGTTGTGGAGTTTTTAGTTGTGGAGTTTCTAGTTGTGGAGTTTCTAGTTGTGGAGTTTCTAGTTGTGGAGTCTGTAGTTGTGTAGTTTCTAGCTGCGGAGTTTCTAGTTGCGGAGTTTCTAGTTGCAGAGTCTCTGGTTGTGGAGTTTCTAGTTGCGGAGTCTCTAGTTGTGGAGTTTCTAGTTGTGGAGTTTCCAGTTGTGGAGTTTTTAGTTGTGGAGTTTCTAGTTGTGGAGTGTTTGGTTTTGGAGTTTCTAATTGTGGAGTTACCAGTTGTGGAGTTTTGAGTTGTGGAGTCTCAAGTTGTGGAGTTTAAAGTTGTGGAGTTTCAAGTTGTGGAGTCTCTAGTTGTGGAGTTTCTAGTTGCGGAGTATCTAGTTGTGGAGTTTCCAGTTGTGGAGTTTCTAGTTGTGGAGTTTCTAGTTGCGGAGTCTCTAGTTGTGGAGTTTCAAGTTGTGGAGTCTAGTTGCGGAGTCTCTAGTTGTGGAGTTTCTAGTTTTGGTGTTTCCAGTTGTGAAGTTTTTAGTTGTGGACTTTCTAGACATGAAATTTCTTGTAGCCGAGTCTCTATTTGTGGAGTTTGTAGTTGTGGAGTTTCTAGTTGTGGAGTTTCTAGTTGTGGAGTCTCTAGTTGCAGAGTTTCTAGTTGTGGAGTTTCTAGTTGTGAAGTCTCAAGTTGTGGAGTTTAAAGTTGTGGAGTATCTAGTTGTGGAGTTTCTAGTTGTTGAGTTTCTAGTTGAGAAGTCTCTAGTTTTGCAGTTTTAGTTGTGGAGTTTCTAGATATGGAATTTCTAGTGGCCGAGTCTGTATTTGTGGAGTTTGTAGTTGTGGAGTTTCTAGTTGGTGAGTCTCTAGTTGTGGAGTTTCTAGTTGTGGAGTTTCTAGTTGTGGAGTTTCTGGTTGTGGAGTTTCTAGTTGTGGAGTTTCTAGTGGTGGAGTCTCTAGTGGCGGAGTTTCTAGTTGTGAAGTTTCTAGTTGTAGAGTTTCTAGTTTTGGAGTTTCTAGTTGTGGAGTTTCTAGTTGTAGAGTCTCCTGTTGCGGAGTTTCTAGTTGCGGAGTTTCTAGTTGTGGAGTTTCCAGTTGTGGAGTTTCTAGTTGTGGAGTCTTAAGTTGTGGAGTTTAAACTTGTGGAGTTTCAAGTTGTTGAGTCTATAGTTGTGGAGTTTGTAGTTGTGGATTTTCTAGTTGTGGAGTATCTAGTTGTGGATTTTTCAGTTGTGCAGTTTCTAGTTGTGGAGTTGCGGAGTCTCTAGTTGTGAAGTTTCTAGTTGCAGAGTCTCTAGTTGTGGAGTTTACAGTAGTGGAGTCTCTATTTGTGGAGTTTCTTGTTGTGGAGTATCTAGTTGGAGTTTCATGTTGTGAAGTTTCTAGTTGTGGAGTTGGGGAGTCTCTGGTTGTGGAGTTTCTAGTACTGGACTTTCTAGTTGTGGAGATTCGAGTTGTGGAGTCTCTAGTTGTGGAGTTTCTAGTTGTGGAGTTTCCAGCTGTGGAGTATCTAGTTGTGGAGTTTCCAGTTGTGAAGTATCTAGCTGTAAAGTTTCCAGTTGTGGAGTATCTAGTTGTGGAGTTTTAAGGTGTGGAGTTTCTAGTTGCGGAGTTTCTAGTTGCGGAGTTTTTAATAGCGGAGTTTCTAGTTGTGAAGTTTCAAGTTGCGGAGTCTCAAGTTGTGGAGTTTTCAGTTGTGGAGTTTTTAGTTGTGGAGTTTCTAGTTGTTGAGTTTCTAGTTGAGAAGTCTCTAGTTTTGCAGTTTTTAGTTGTGGAGTTTCTAGATATGGAATTTCTAGTTGCCGAGTCTGTATTTGTGGAGTTTGTAGTTGTGGAGTTTCTAGTTGTGGAGTTTCTAGTTGGTGAGTCTCTAGTTGCGGAGTTTCTAGTTGCGGAGTTTCTAGTTGTGGAGTTTCTGGCTGTAGAATTTCTAGTTGTGGAGTTTCTAGTGGTAGAGTCTCTAGTTGCGGAATCTCTAGTTGTGGAGGTTCTAGTTGTGGAGTTTCTAATTGTGGAGTTTCTAGTTGTGGAGTTTCTAGCTGTGGAGTTTCTAGTTGCAGAGTCTCTAGTTTTGGAGTTTCTAGTTGCGAATTCTCTAGTTGAGGAGTCTCTAGTTGTAGAGTTTCTAGTTGTGAAGTTTCTCGTTGTGAAGTTTCAAGTTGTGGAGTTTCTAGTTGTGGCGTCTCAAGTTGTGGAGTTTCTAGTTGCGGAGTGTCTAGTTGTGGTGTTTCTAGCTCTGGAATTTCTTGTTGCGGAGTTTCTAGGTGCGGAGTTCCATAGTTGCAGAGTCTCTAGTTGTGGAGTTTCTAGTTGTGGAGTGTCTAGTTGTGGAGTTTCCAGTTGTGTAGTTTCTAGTAGAGTTTTGAATTTTGAATTTTCTAGTTGTTGAGTTTCTAGTTTGAAGTCTCTAGTTGTAGATTCTCTAGTTGTGGAGTCTCTAGTTTCGGAGTTTCTAGTTGAAGAGTTTTTAGTTGTGGAGTGTCTAGTTGTGGAGTTTCCAGTTGTGGAGTTTCGAGTTGTGGAGTTTCGAGTTTTGGAGTTTCTAGTTGTGGAGTTTTGAGTTGTGGAGTTTCTAGTTGTGGAGTTTCTAGTTGCGGAGTTTCTAGTTGTGGAGTCTCTAGTTGTGTAGTTTCTAGCTGCAGAGTTTCTAGTTGCAGAGTTTCTAGTTGCAGAGTCTCTGGTTGTGGGGTTTCTTGTTGCGGAGTCTCTAGTTGTGGAGTTTCTAGTGGAGTTTCTATTTGTGGAGTTTCCAGTTGTGGAGTTTTTAGTTGTGGAGTTTCTAGTTGTGGAGTTTTTAGTTGTGGAGTTTCTAGTTGTGGAGTCTCTAGTTGTGTAGTTTCTAGCTGCGGAGTTTCTAGTTGCGGAGTTTCTAGTTGCAGAGTCTCTGGTTGTGGAGTTTCTAGTTGCGGAGTCTCTAGTTGTGGAGTTTCTAGTTGTGGAGTTTCCAGTTGTGGAGTTTTTAGTTGTGGAGTTTCTAGTTGTGGAGTTTCTAGTTGTGGAGTTTCTAGTTGTGGAGTCTCTGGTTGTGTAGTTTCTAGCTGCGGAGTTTCTAGTTGCGGAGTTTCTAGTTGCAGAGTCTCTGGTTGTGGAGTTTCTAGTTGCGAAGTCTCTAGTTGCGGAGTTTCTGGTTGTGGAGTTTCTAATTGTGGAGTTTCCAGTTGTGGAGTTTTAAGTTGTGGAGTTTCTAGTTGTGGAGTCTCAAGTCGTGGAGTTTAAAGTTGTGGAGTTTCAAGTTGTGGAGTCTCTAGTTGTGGAGTTTCTAGTTGCGGAGTATCTAGTTGTGGAGTTTCCAGTTGTGGAGTTTCTAGTTGTGGAGTTTCTAGTTGTGGAGTCTCTAGTTGTGTAGTTTCAAGTTGTGGAGTCTAGTTGTGGAGTTTCAAGTTGTGGAGTTTCCAGTTGTGGAGTATCTAGTTGTGGAGTATCTAGTTGTGGAGTTTCCAGTTGTGAAGTTTCAAATTGCGGAGTCTCAAGTTGTGGAGTTTCCAGTTGTGGAGTTTTTAGTTGTGGAGTTTCTAGTTGTTGAGTTTCTAGTTGTGAAGTCTCTAGTTTTGCAGTTTCTAGTTGTGGAGTCTCTAGATATGGAATTTCTAGTTGCCGAGTCTGTATTTGTGGAGTTTGTAGTTGTGGAGTGTCTAGTTGCGGAATCTCTAGCTGTGGATTTTCTAGTTGCGTAACCTAAGGTTGTGAGGTTTCAAGTTGTGGGGTTTCTAGTTGTGGAGTTTCTAGTTGTGGAGTCTCTAGTTGCGGAGTTTCTAGTTGTGGAGTTTCTAGTTGTGAAGTTTCTGGTTGTGGAGTTTCTAGTTGTGGAGTTTGAAGTTGTGGAGTTTCCAGTTGTGGAGTCTCTAGTTGCGGAGTTTCTAGTTGTGAAGTTTCTAGTTGTGGAGTTTCTAGTTTTGGAGTTTCTAGTTGTGGAGTTTCTAGTTGTAGAGTCTCCTGTTGCGGAGTTTCTAGTTGCGGAGTTTCTAGTTGGGGAGTTTCTAGTTGTGGAGTTTCTAGTTGTGGAGTCTTAAATTGTGGAGTTTAAACGTGTGGAGTTTCAAGCTGTGGAGTCTATAGTTGTGGAGTTTCTAGTTGTGAATTTTCTAGTTGTGGAGTATCTAGTTGTGTATTTTTCAGTTGTGGAGTTTATAGTTGTGGAGTTGCGGAGTCTCTAGTTGTGGAGTTTCTAGTTGCAGAGTCTCTAGTTGTGGAGTTTCAAGTTGTGGAGTCTCTAGATGTGGAGTTTCTAGTTGTCGAGTTTCCAGTTGTGGAGTCTCTAGTTGCGGAGTTTCTAGTTGTGAAGTTTCTAGTTGTAGATTCTCTAGTTGTGGAGCCTCTAGTTTAGGAGTTTCTAGTTGAAGAGTTTTTAGTTGTGGAGTGTCTAGTTGTGGAGTTTCTAGTCGTGAAAATTCTAGTTGTGGAGTCTCTAGTTGTGTAGTTTCTAGCTGCGGAGTTTCTAGTTGCGGAGTATCTAGTTGTGGAGTTTGCAGTTGTGGAGTTTCTAGTTGTGGAATTGCAGAGTCTCTGGTTGTGGAGTTTCTAGTTGTGGAGTTTATAGTTGCGGAGTCTCTAGATGCAGAGTCTCTAGTTGTGAAGTTTCTAGTTGTGGAGTGTCTAGTTGTGGAGTTTCTAGTTTTGGAGTTTCTAGTTGTGGAGTTTCTAGTTGGTGAGTCTCTAGTTGCGGAGTTTCTAGTTGCGGAGTTTCTAGTTGTGGAGTTTCTGGTCATGGAATTTCTAGTTGTGGAGTTTCTAGTGGTGGAGTCTCTAGTTGCGGAATCTCTAGTTGTGGAGGTTCTAGTTGAGGAGTTTCTAATTGTGGAGTTTCTAGTTGTGGAGTTTCTAGCTGCGCAGTTTCTAGTTGCAGAGTCTCTAGTTTTGGAGTTTCTAGTTGCGAATTCTCTAGTTGAGGAGTCTCTAGTTGTAAAGTTTCTAATTGTGGAGTTTCTCGTTGTGAAGTTTCAAGTTGTGGAGTTTCTAGTTGCGGCGTCTCAAGTTGTGGAGTTTCTAGTTGCGGCGTGTCTAGTTGTGGTGTTTCTAGCTCTGGAATTTCTTGTTGCGGAGTTTCTAGTTGTGGAGTTTCTGGTTGTAGAATTTCTAGTTGTGGAGTTTCTAGTGGTAGAGTCTCTAGTTGCGGAATCTCTAGTTGTGGAGGTTCTAGTTGTGGAGTTTCTAATTGTGGAGTTTCTAGTTGTGGAGTTTCTAGCTGTGGAGTTTCTAGTTGCAGAGTCTCTAGTTTTGGAGTTTCTAGTGGCGAATTCTCTAGTTGAGGAGTCTCTAGTTGTAGAGTTTCTAGTTGTGAAGTTTCTCGTTGTGAAGTTTCAAGTTGTGGAGTTTCTAGTTGTGGCGTCTCAAGTTGTGGAGTTTCTAGTTGCGGAGTGTCTAGTTGTGGTGTTTCTAGCTCTGGAATTTCTTGTTGCGGAGTTTCTAGGTGCGGAGTTCCATAGTTGCAGAGTCTCTAGTTGTGGAGTTTCTAGTTGTGGAGTGTCTAGTTGTGGAGTTTCCAGTTGTGTAGTTTCTAGTAGAGTTTTGAATTTTGAATTTTCTAGTTGTTGAGTTTCTAGTTTGAAGTCTCTAGTTGTAGATTCTCTAGTTGTGGAGTCTCTAGTTTCGGAGTTTCTAGTTGAAGAGTTTTTAGTTGTGGAGTGTCTAGTTGTGGAGTTTCCAGTTGTGGAGTTTCGAGTTGTGGAGTTTCGAGTTTTGGAGTTTCTAGTTGTGGAGTTTTGAGTTGTGGAGTTTCTAGTTGTGGAGTTTCTAGTTGCGGAGTTTCTAGTTGTGGAGTCTCTAGTTGTGTAGTTTCTAGCTGCAGAATTTCTAGTTGCAGAGTTTCTAGTTGCAGAGTCTCTGGTTGTGGGGTTTCTTGTTGCGGAGTCTCTAGTTGTGGAGTTTCTAGTGGAGTTTCTATTTGTGGAGTTTCCAGTTGTGGAGTTTTTAGTTGTGGAGTTTCTAGTTGTGGAGTTTTTAGTTGTGGAGTTTCTAGTTGTGGAGTCTCTAGTTGTGTAGTTTCTAGCTGCGGAGTTTCTAGTTGCGGAGTTTCTAGTTGCAGAGTCTCTGGTTGGGGAGTTTCTAGTTGCGGAGTCTCTAGTTGTGGAGTTTCTAGTTGTGGAGTTTCCAGTTGTGGAGTTTTTAGTTGTGGAGTTTCTAGTTGTGGAGTTTCTAGTTGTGGAGTTTCTAGTTGTGGAGTCTCTGGTTGTGTAGTTTCTATCTGCGGAGTTTCTAGTTGCGGAGTTTCTAGTTGCAGAGTCTCTGGTTGTGGAGTTTCTAGTTGCGAAGTCTCTAGTTGCGGAGTTTCTGGTTGTGGAGTTTCTAATTGTGGAGTTTCCAGTTGTGGAGTTTTAAGTTGTGGAGTTTCTAGTTGTGGAGTCTCAAGTCGTGGAGTTTAAAGTTGTGGAGTTTCAAGTTGTGGAGTCTCTAGTTGTGGAGTTTCTAGTTGCGGAGTATCTAGTTGTGGAGTTTCCAGTTGTGGAGTTTCTAGTTGTGGAGTTTCTAGTTGTGGAGTCTCTAGTTGTGTAGTTTCAAGTTGTGGAGTCTAGTTGTGGAGTTTCAAGTTGTGGAGTTTCCAGTTGTGGAGTATCTAGTTGTGGAGTTTCCAGTTGTGAAGTTTCAAATTGCGGAGTCTCAAGTTGTGGAGTTTCCAGTTGTGGAGTTTTTAGTTGTGGAGTTTCTAGTTGTTGAGTTTCTAGTTGTGAAGTCTCTAGTTTTGCAGTTTCTAGTTGTGGAGTCTCTAGATATGGAATTTCTAGTTGCCGAGTCTGTATTTGTGGAGTTTGTAGTTGTGGAGTGTCTAGTTGCGGAATCTCTAGCTGTGGATTTTCTAGTTGCGTAACTTAAGGTTGTGAGGTTTCAAGTTGTGGGGTTTCTAGTTGTGGAGTTTCTAGTTGTGGAGTCTCTAGTTGCGGAGTTTCTAGTTGTGGAGTTTCTAGTTGTGAAGTTTCTGGTTGTGGAGTTTCTAGTTGTTGAGTTTGAAGTTGTGGAGTTTCCAGTTGTGGAGTCTCTAGTTGCGGAGTTTCTAGTTGTGAAGTTTCTAGTTGTGGAGTTTCTAGTTTTGGAGTTTCTAGTTGTGGAGTTTCTAGTTGTAGAGTCTCCTGTTGCGGAGTTTCTAGTTGCGGAGTTTCTAGTTGGGGAGTTTCTAGTTGTGGAGTTTCTAGTTGTGGAGTCTTAAATTGTGGAGTTTAAACGTGTGGAGTTTCAAGCTTTGGAGTCTATAGTTGTGGAGTTTCTAGTTGTGAATTTTCTAGTTGTGGAGTATCTAGTTGTGTATTTTTCAGTTGTGGAGTTTATAGTTGTGGAGTTGCGGAGTCTCTAGTTGTGGAGTTTCTAGTTGCAGAGTCTCTAGTTGTGGAGTTTCAAGTTGTGGAGTCTCTAGATGTGGAGTTTCTAGTTGTCGAGTTTCCAGTTGTGGAGTCTCTAGTTGCGGAGTTTCTAGTTGTGAAGTTTCTAGTTGTAGATTCTCTAGTTGTGGAGCCTCTAGTTTAGGAGTTTCTAGTTGAAGAGTTTTTAGTTGTGGAGTGTCTAGTTGTGGAGTTTCTAGTCGTGAAAATTCTAGTTGTGGAGTCTCTAGTTGTGTAGTTTCTAGCTGCGGAGTTTCTAGTTGCGGAGTATCTAGTTGTGGAGTTTGCAGTTGTGGAGTTTCTAGTTGTGGAATTGCAGAGTCTCTGGTTGTGGAGTTTCTAGTTGTGGAGTTTATAGTTGCGGAGTCTCTAGATGCAGAGTCTCTAGTTGTGAAGTTTCTAGTTGTGGAGTGTCTAGTTGTGGAGTTTCTAGTTTTGGAGTTTCTAGTTGTGGAGTTTCTAGTTGGTGAGTCTCTAGTTGC
This sequence comes from Rhipicephalus microplus, assembly GCF_043290135.1. Classification (NCBI taxonomy): domain Eukaryota; kingdom Metazoa; phylum Arthropoda; class Arachnida; order Ixodida; family Ixodidae; genus Rhipicephalus; species Rhipicephalus microplus. The sequence continues at coordinate 31,800 of NW_027465063.1, forward strand.
GGAGTTTCTAGTTGCGGAGTTTCTAGTTGTGGAGTTTCTGGTCATGGAATTTCTAGTTGTGGAGTTTCTAGTGGTGGAGTCTCTAGTTGCGGAATCTCTAGTTGTGGAGGTTCTAGTTGAGGAGTTTCTAATTGTGGAGTTTCTAGTTGTGGAGTTTCTAGCTGCGCAGTTTCTAGTTGCAGAGTCTCTAGTTTTGGAGTTTCTAGTTGCGAATTCTCTAGTTGAGGAGTCTCTAGTTGTAAAGTTTCTAATTGTGGAGTTTCTCGTTGTGAAGTTTCAAGTTGTGGAGTTTCTAGTTGCGGCGTCTCAAGTTGTGGAGTTTCTAGTTGCGGCGTGTCTAGTTGTGGTGTTTCTAGCTCTGGAATTTCTTGTTGCGGAGTTTCTAGTTGTGGAGTTTCTGGTTGTAGAATTTCTAGTTGTGGAGTTTCTAGTGGTAGAGTCTCTAGTTGCGGAATCTCTAGTTGTGGAGGTTCTAGTTGTGGAGTTTCTAATTGTGGAGTTTCTAGTTGTGGAGTTTCTAGCTGTGGAGTTTCTAGTTGCAGAGTCTCTAGTTTTGGAGTTTCTAGTGGCGAATTCTCTAGTTGAGGAGTCTCTAGTTGTAGAGTTTCTAGTTGTGAAGTTTCTCGTTGTGAAGTTTCAAGTTGTGGAGTTTCTAGTTGTGGCGTCTCAAGTTGTGGAGTTTCTAGTTGCGGAGTGTCTAGTTGTGGTGTTTCTAGCTCTGGAATTTCTTGTTGCGGAGTTTCTAGGTGCGGAGTTCCATAGTTGCAGAGTCTCTAGTTGTGGAGTTTCTAGTTGTGGAGTGTCTAGTTGTGGAGTTTCCAGTTGTGTAGTTTCTAGTAGAGTTTTGAATTTTGAATTTTCTAGTTGTTGAGTTTCTAGTTTGAAGTCTCTAGTTGTAGATTCTCTAGTTGTGGAGTCTCTAGTTTCGGAGTTTCTAGTTGAAGAGTTTTTAGTTGTGGAGTGTCTAGTTGTGGAGTTTCCAGTTGTGGAGTTTCGAGTTGTGGAGTTTCGAGTTTTGGAGTTTCTAGTTGTGGAGTTTTGAGTTGTGGAGTTTCTAGTTGTGGAGTTTCTAGTTGCGGAGTTTCTAGTTGTGGAGTCTCTAGTTGTGTAGTTTCTAGCTGCAGAATTTCTAGTTGCAGAGTTTCTAGTTGCAGAGTCTCTGGTTGTGGGGTTTCTTGTTGCGGAGTCTCTAGTTGTGGAGTTTCTAGTGGAGTTTCTATTTGTGGAGTTTCCAGTTGTGGAGTTTTTAGTTGTGGAGTTTCTAGTTGTGGAGTTTTTAGTTGTGGAGTTTCTAGTTGTGGAGTCTCTAGTTGTGTAGTTTCTAGCTGCGGAGTTTCTAGTTGCGGAGTTTCTAGTTGCAGAGTCTCTGGTTGGGGAGTTTCTAGTTGCGGAGTCTCTAGTTGTGGAGTTTCTAGTTGTGGAGTTTCCAGTTGTGGAGTTTTTAGTTGTGGAGTTTCTAGTTGTGGAGTTTCTAGTTGTGGAGTTTCTAGTTGTGGAGTCTCTGGTTGTGTAGTTTCTATCTGCGGAGTTTCTAGTTGCGGAGTTTCTAGTTGCAGAGTCTCTGGTTGTGGAGTTTCTAGTTGCGAAGTCTCTAGTTGCGGAGTTTCTGGTTGTGGAGTTTCTAATTGTGGAGTTTCCAGTTGTGGAGTTTTAAGTTGTGGAGTTTCTAGTTGTGGAGTCTCAAGTCGTGGAGTTTAAAGTTGTGGAGTTTCAAGTTGTGGAGTCTCTAGTTGTGGAGTTTCTAGTTGCGGAGTATCTAGTTGTGGAGTTTCCAGTTGTGGAGTTTCTAGTTGTGGAGTTTCTAGTTGTGGAGTCTCTAGTTGTGTAGTTTCAAGTTGTGGAGTCTAGTTGTGGAGTTTCAAGTTGTGGAGTTTCCAGTTGTGGAGTATCTAGTTGTGGAGTTTCCAGTTGTGAAGTTTCAAATTGCGGAGTCTCAAGTTGTGGAGTTTCCAGTTGTGGAGTTTTTAGTTGTGGAGTTTCTAGTTGTTGAGTTTCTAGTTGTGAAGTCTCTAGTTTTGCAGTTTCTAGTTGTGGAGTCTCTAGATATGGAATTTCTAGTTGCCGAGTCTGTATTTGTGGAGTTTGTAGTTGTGGAGTGTCTAGTTGCGGAATCTCTAGCTGTGGATTTTCTAGTTGCGTAACTTAAGGTTGTGAGGTTTCAAGTTGTGGGGTTTCTAGTTGTGGAGTTTCTAGTTGTGGAGTCTCTAGTTGCGGAGTTTCTAGTTGTGGAGTTTCTAGTTGTGAAGTTTCTGGTTGTGGAGTTTCTAGTTGTTGAGTTTGAAGTTGTGGAGTTTCCAGTTGTGGAGTCTCTAGTTGCGGAGTTTCTAGTTGTGAAGTTTCTAGTTGTGGAGTTTCTAGTTTTGGAGTTTCTAGTTGTGGAGTTTCTAGTTGTAGAGTCTCCTGTTGCGGAGTTTCTAGTTGCGGAGTTTCTAGTTGGGGAGTTTCTAGTTGTGGAGTTTCTAGTTGTGGAGTCTTAAATTGTGGAGTTTAAACGTGTGGAGTTTCAAGCTTTGGAGTCTATAGTTGTGGAGTTTCTAGTTGTGAATTTTCTAGTTGTGGAGTATCTAGTTGTGTATTTTTCAGTTGTGGAGTTTATAGTTGTGGAGTTGCGGAGTCTCTAGTTGTGGAGTTTCTAGTTGCAGAGTCTCTAGTTGTGGAGTTTCAAGTTGTGGAGTCTCTAGATGTGGAGTTTCTAGTTGTCGAGTTTCCAGTTGTGGAGTCTCTAGTTGCGGAGTTTCTAGTTGTGAAGTTTCTAGTTGTAGATTCTCTAGTTGTGGAGCCTCTAGTTTAGGAGTTTCTAGTTGAAGAGTTTTTAGTTGTGGAGTGTCTAGTTGTGGAGTTTCTAGTCGTGAAAATTCTAGTTGTGGAGTCTCTAGTTGTGTAGTTTCTAGCTGCGGAGTTTCTAGTTGCGGAGTATCTAGTTGTGGAGTTTGCAGTTGTGGAGTTTCTAGTTGTGGAATTGCAGATTCTCTGGTTGTGGAGTTTCTAGTTGTGGAGTTTATAGTTGCGAAGTCTCTAGATGCAGAGTCTCTAGTTGTGAAGTTTCTAGTTGTGGAGTGTCTAGTTGTGGAGTTTCTAGTTTTGGAGTTTCTAGTTGTGGAGTTTCTAGTTGGTGAGTCTCTAGTTGCGGAGTTTCTAGTTGCGGAGTTTCTAGTTGTGGAGTTTCTGGTTATGGAATTTCTAGTTGTGGAGTTTCTAGTGGTGGAGTCTCTAGTTGCGGAATCTCTAGTTGTGGAGGTTCTAGTTGAGGAGTTTCTAATTGTGGAGTTTCTAGTTGTGGAGTTTCTAGCTGCGCAGTTTCTAGTTGCAGAGTCTCTAGTTTTGGAGTTTCTAGTTGCGAATTCTCTAGTTGAGGAGTCTCTAGTTGTAAAGTTTCTAATTGTGGAGTTTCTCGTTGTGAAGTTTCAAGTTGTGGAGTTTCTAGTTGCGGCGTCTCAAGTTGTGGAGTTTCTAGTTGCGGCGTGTCTAGTTGTGGTGTTTCTAGCTCTGGAATTTCTTGTTGCGGAGTTTCTAGTTGCGGAGTTCCATAGTTCCAGAGTCTCTAGTTGTGGAGTTTCTAGTTGTGGAGTGTCTAATTGTGGAGTTTCCAGTTGTGTAGTTTCTAGTAGAGTTTCGAATTTTGAAGCTTCTAGTTGGTGAGTTTCTAGTTTGAAGTCTCTAGTTGTAGATTCTCTAGTTGTGTAGTCTCTAGTTTTGGATTTTCTAGTGGAAGAGTTTTTAGTTGTGTAGTGTCTAGTTGTGGAGTTTCCAGTTGTGGAGTTTCGAGTCGTGGAGTTTCGAGTTTTGGAGTTTCTAGTTGTGGAGTTTTGAGTTGTGGAGTTTCTAGTTGTGGAGTTTCTAGTTGTTGAGTTTCTAGTTGTGCAGTCTCTAGTTCTGCAGTTTCTAGTTGTGGAGTTTCTTGATATGGAATTTCTAGTTGCCGAGTCTGTATTTGTGGAGTTTGTAGTTGTGGAGTTTGTAGTTGTGGAGTTTCTAGTTGTGGAGTCTCTAGTGGCGGAGTTTCGAGTTGTGGAGTTTCTAGTTGTGAAGTTTCTGGTTGTGGAGTTTCTAGTTGTGGAGTTTGAAGTTGTGGAGTTTCCAGTTGTGGAGTCTCTAGTTGCGGAGTTTCTAGTTGTGAAGTTTCTAGTTGTGGAGTTTCTAGTTTTGGAGTTTCTAGTTGTGGAGTTTCTAGTTGTAGAGTCTCCTGTTGCGGAGTTTCTAGTTGCGGAGTTTCTAGTTGGGAAGTTTCTAGTTGTGGAGTTTCTAGTTGTAAAGTCTTAAATTGTGGAGTTTAAACGTGTGGAGTTTCAAACTGTGGAGTCTATAGTTGTGGAGTTTCTAGTTGTGGATTTTCTAGTTGTGGAGTATCTAGTTGTGGATTTTTCAGTTGTGGAGTTTATAGTTGTGGAGTTGCGGAGTCTCTAGTTGTGGAGTTTCTAGTTGCAGAGTCTTTAGTTGTGGAGTTTCAAGTTGTGGAGTCTCTAGATGTGGAGTTTCTAGTTGTCGAGTTTCCAGTTGTGGAGTCTCTAGTTGCGGAGTTTCTAGTTGTGAAGTTTCTAGTTGTAGATTCTCTAGTTGTGGAGCCTCTAGTTTAGGAGTTTCTAGTTGAAGAGTTTTTAGTTGTGGAGTGTCTAGTTGTGGAGTTTCTAGTCGTGAAAATTCTAGTTGTGGAGTCTCTAGTTGTGTAGTTTCTGGCTGAGGAGTTTCTAGTTGCGGAGTTTCTAGTTGCAGAGTGTCTGGTTGTGGAGTTTTTAGTTGCGGAGTTTCTAGTTGCGGAGTATCTAGTTGTGGAGTTTGCAGTTGTGGAGTTTCTAGTTGTGGAGTTTCTAGTTGTGGAGTCTCTAGTTGCAGAGTCTCTAGTTGTGAAGTTTCTAGTGTGGAGTTTCTAGTTGTGGAGTTTCTAGTTTTGGAGTTTCTAGTTGTGGAGTTTCTAGTTGTATAGTCTTCTGTTGCGGAGTTTCTAGTTGTGGAGTTTCTAGTTGTGGAGTTTCCAGTTGTGGAGTTTCTAGATGTGGAGTCTTAAGTTGTGGAGTTTAAACTTGTGGAGTTTCAAGTTGTTGAGTCTATAGTTGTGGAGTTTCTAGTTGTGGATTTTCTAGTTGTGGAGTATCTAGTTGTGGATTTTTCAGTTGTGGAGTTTCTAGTTGTGGAGTTGCGGAGTCTCAAGTTGTGAAGTTTCTAGTTGCAGAGTCTCTAGTTGTGGAGTTTCCACTTGTGGAGTCTCCAGTTGTGGAGTTTCTAGTTGTGGAGTATCTAGTTGGAGTTTACTGTTGTGGAGTTTCTAGTTGTGGAGTTGGGGAGTCTCTGGTTGCGGAGTTTCTAGTACTGGAGTTTCTAGTTGTTGAGATTCGAGTTGTGGAGTCTCTAGTTGTTGAGATTCGAGTATTGGAGTTTCCAGTTGTGGAGTATCTAGTTGTGGAGTTTCCAGTTGTGAAGTATCTAGTTCTAAAGTTTCCAGTTGTGGAGTATCTAGTTGTGGAGTTTTAAGTTGTGGAGTTTCTAGTTGCGGAGTTTCTAGTTGCGGAGTTTTTAATAGCGGAGTTTCTAGATGTGAAGTTTCAAGTTGCGGAGTCTCAAGTTGTAGAGTTTTCAGTTGTGGAGTTTTTAGTTGTGGAGTTTCTAGTTGAGAAGTCTCTAGTTTTGCAGTTTTAGTTGTGGAGTTTCTAGATATGAAATTTCTGGTTGCCGAGTCTGTATTTGTGGAGTTTCTAGTTGTGGAGTTTCTAGTTGTGGAGTTTCTAGTTGTGGAGTTTCTGGTTGTGGAGTTTCTAGTTGTGGAGTTTCTAGTGGTGAAGTCTCTAGTTGCGGAGTTTCTAGTTGTGAAGTTTCTAGTTGTGGAGTTTCTAGTTTTGGAGTTTCTAGTTGTGGAGTTTCTAGTTGTAGAGTCTCCTGTTGCGGAGTTTCTAGTTGCGGAGTTTCTAGTTGTGGAGTTTCCAGTTGTGGAGTTTCCAGTTGTGGAGTTTTGAGTTGTGGAGTTTAAAGTTGTGGAGTTTCAAGCTGTGGAGTCGCTAGTTGTGGAGTTTCTAGTTGCGGAGTATCTAGTTGTGGAGTTTCCAGTTGTGGAGTTTCTAGTTGTGGAGTTTCTACTTGCGGAGTCTCTAGTTGTGCAGCTTCAAGTTGTGGAGTCTAGTTGCGGAGACTCTAGTTGTGGAGTTTCTAGTTTTGGAGTTTCCAGTTGTGAAGTTTTTAGTTGTGGGCTTTCTAGACATGAAATGTCTTGTAGCCGAGTCTCTATTTGTGGAGTTTGTAGTTGTGGAGTTTCTAGTTGTGGAGTCTCTAGTTGCAGAGTTTCTAGTTGTGGAGTTTCTAGTTGTGGAATTTCTAGTTGTGGAGTTTCTAGTTACGGAGTCTCTAGTTGTGGAGTTTCTGGTTGTGGAGTTTCTAGTTGCGGAGTCTCTAGTTGTGGAGTTTCCAGTTGTGGAGTTTTCAGTTGTGGAGTTTCTAGTTGTGGAGTTTTCAGTTGTGGAGTTTCAAGTTGTGGAGTTTCTAGTTGTGGAGTTTCTAGTTGTGGAGTCTCTAGTTGTGTAGTTTCTAGCTGCCGAGTTTCTAGTTGTGGAGTTTCTAGTACTGGAGTTTCTAGTTGTGGAGATTTGAGTTGTGGAGTCTCTAGTTGTGGAGTTTCTAGTTGTGGAGTTTCCAGTTGTGGAGTATCTAGTTGTGGAGTTTCCAGTTGTGAAGTATCTAGTTGTAAAGTTTCCAGTTGTGGAGTATCTAGTTGTGGAGTTTCTAGTTGCGGAGTTTTTAATAGCAGAGTTTCTAGTTGTGAAGTTTCAAGTTGTGAAGTTTCAAGTTGCGGAGTCTCAAGTTGTGGAGTTTTCAGTTGTGGAGTTTTTAGTTGTGGAGTTTCTAGTTGTTGAGTTTCTAAATGATAAGTCTCTAGTTTTGCAGTTTTTAGTTGTGGAGTTTCTAGATATGGAATTTCTAGTTGCCGAGTCTGTATTTGTGGAGTTTGTAGTTGTGGAGTTTCTAGTTGCGGAGTTTCTAGTTGGTGAGTCTCTAGTTGCGGAGTTTCTAGTTGCGGAGTTTCTAGTTGTGGAGTTTCTGGTTGTGGAATTTGTAGTTGTGGAGTTTCTAGTGGTGGAGTCTCTAGTTGCGGAATCTCTAGTTGTGGAGGTTCTAGTTTGGAGTTTCTAATTGTGGAGTTTCTAGTTGTGGAGTTTCAAGCTGCGGAGTTTCTAGTTGCAGAGTCTCTAGTTTTGGAGTTTCTAGTTGCGAATTCTCTAGTTGAGGAGTCTCTAGTTGTAGACTTTCTAGTTGTGGAGTTTCTCGTTGTGAAGTTTCGAGTTGTGGAGTTTCTAGTTGTGGCGTCTCAAGTTGTGGAGTTTCTAGTTGCGGAGTGTCTAGTTGTGGTGTTTCTAGCTCTGGAATTCCTTGTTGCGGAGTTTCTAGTTGCGGAGTTCTATAGTTGCAGAGTCTCTAGTTGTGGAGTTTCTAGTTGTGGAGTGTCTAGTTGTGGAGTTTCCAGTTGTGTAGTTTCTAGTAGAGTTTCGAATTTTGAAGTTTCTAGTTGTTGAGTTTCTAGTTTGAAGTCTCTAGTTGTAGAATATCTAGTTGTGGAGTCTCTAGTTTTGGAGTTTCTGGTTTTGGAGTTTCTAGTTGTGGAGTTTCTAGTTGTAGAGTCTCCTGTTGCGGAGTTTCTAGTTGCGGAGTTTCGAGTTTTGGAGTTTCTAGTTGTGGAGTTTTGAGTTGTGGAGTTTCTAGTTGTGGAGTTTCTATTTGCGGAGTTTCTAGTTGTGGAGTTTCTAGTTGTGGAGTTTCCAGTTGGGGAGTTTTTAGTTGTGGAGTTTCTAGTTGTGGAGTTTCTGGTTGTGGAGTTTCTAATTGCGAAGTTTCCAGTTGTGGAGTTTTGAGTTGTGGAGTTTAAAGTTGCGGAGTTTCAAGTTGTGGAGTCTCTAGTTGTGGAGTTTCTAGTTGCGGAGTATCTAGTTGTGGAGTTTCCAGTTGTGGAGTTTCTAGTTGTGGAGTTTCTACTTGCGGAGTCTCTAGTTGTGGAGCTTCAAGTTGTGGAGTCTAGTTGCGGAGACTCTAGTTGTGGAGTTTCTAGTTTTGGAGTTTCCAGTTGTGAAGTTTTTAGTTGTGGACTTTCTAGACATGAAATGTCTTGTAGCCGAGTCTCTATTTGTGGAGTTTGTAGTTGTGGAGTTTCTAGTTGTTGAGTCTCTAGTTGCAGAGTTTCTAGTTGTGGAGTTTCTAGTTGTGGAGTCTCAAGTTGTGGAGTTTAAAGTTGTGGAGTATCTAGTTGTGGAGTTTTAACTTGTGGAGTTTCTAGTTGTGGAGTTTCTAGTTGCGGAGTTTTTAATAGCGGAGTTTCTAGTTGTGAAGTTTCAAGTTGCGGAGTCTCAAGTTGTGGAGTTTTCAGTTGTCGAGTTTTTAGCTGTGGAGATTCTAGTTGTTGAGTTTCTAGTTGAGAAGTCTCTAGTTTTGCAGTTTTAGTTGTGGAGTTTCTAGATATGAAATTTCTGGTTGCCGAGTCTGTATTTGTGGAGTTTCTAGTTGTGGAGTTTCTAGTTGGTGAGTCTCTAGTTGTGGAGTTTCTAGTTGTGGAGTTTCTAGTTGTGGAGTTTCTGGTTGTGGAGTTTCTAGTTGTGGAGTTTCTAGTGGTGGAGTCTCTAGTGGCGGAGTTTCTAGTTGTGAAGTTTCTAGTTGTGGAGTTTCTAGTTTTGGAGTTTCTAGTTGTGGAGTTTCTAGTTGTAGAGTCTCCTGTTGCGGAGTTTCTAGTTGCGGAGTTTCTAGTTGTGGAGTTTCCAGTTGTGGAGTTTCCAGTTGTCGAGTTTTGAGTTGTGGAGTTTAAAGTTGTGGAGTTTCAAGTTGTGGAGTCTCTAGTTGTGGAGTTTCTAGTTGCAGAGTATCTAGTTGTGGAGTTTCCAGTTGTGGAGTTTCTAGTTGTGGAGTTTCTACTTGCGGAGTCTCTAGTTGTGGAGCTTCAAGTTGTGGAGTCTAGTTGCGGAGACTCTAGTTGTGGAGTTTCTAGCTTTGGAGTTTCCAGTTGTGAAGTTTTTAGTTGTGGACTTTCTAGACATGAAATGTCTTGTAGCCGAGTCTCTATTTGTGGAGTTTGTAGTTGTGGAGTTTCTAGTTGTGGAGTCTCTAGTTGCAGAGTTTCTAGTTGTGGAGTTTCTAGTTGTGGAATTTCTAATTGTGGAGTTTCTAGTTATGGAGTCTCTAGTTGTGGAGTTTCTGGTTGTGGAGTTTCTAGTTGCGGAGTCTCTAGTTGTGGAGTTTCCAGTTGTGGAGTTTTCAGTTGTGGAGTTTCTAGTTGTGGAGTTTTCAGTTGTGGAGTTTCTAGTTGTGGAGTTTCTAGTTGTGGAGTTTCTAGTTGTGGAGTCTCTAGCTGTGTAGTTTCTAGCTGCCGAGTTTCTAGTTGTGGAGTTTCTAGTACTGGAGTTTCTAGTTGTTGAGATTCGAGTTGTGGAGTCTCTAGTTGTGGAGTTTCCAGTTGTGGAGTATCTAGTTGTGGAGTTTCCAGTTGTGAAGTATCTAGTTCTAAAGTTTCCAGTTGTGGAGTATCTAGTTGTGGAGTTTTAAGTTGTGGAGTTTCTAGTTGCGGAGTTTCTAGTTGCGGAGTTTTTAATAGCGGAGTTTCTAGATGTGAAGTTTCAAGTTGCGGAGTCTCAAGTTGTAGAGTTTTCAGTTGTGGAGTTTTTAGTTGTGGAGTTTCTAGTTGAGAAGTCTCTAGTTTTGCAGTTTTAGTTGTGGAGTTTCTAGATATGAAATTTCTGGTTGCCGAGTCTGTATTTGTGGAGTTTCTAGTTGTGGAGTTTCTAGTTGTGGAGTTTCTAGTTGTGGAGTTTCTGGTTGTGGAGTTTCTAGTTGTGGAGTTTCTAGTGGTGAAGTCTCTAGTGGCGGAGTTTCTAGTTGTGAAGTTTCTAGTTGTGGAGTTTCTAGTTTTGGAGTTTCTAGTTGTGGAGTTTCTAGTTGTAGAGTCTCCTGTTGCGGAGTTTCTAGTTGCGGAGTTTCTAGTTGTGGAGTTTCCAGTTGTGGAGTTTCCAGTTGTGGAGTTTTGAGTTGTGGAGTTTAAAGTTGTGGAGTTTCAAGTTGTGGAGTCGCTAGTTGTGGAGTTTCTAGTTGCGGAGTATCTAGTTGTGGAGTTTCCAGTTGTGGAGTTTCTAGTTGTGGAGTTTCTACTTGCGGAGTCTCTAGTTGTGGAGCTTCAAGTTGTGGAGTCTAGTTGCGGAGACTCTAGTTGTGGAGTTTCTAGTTTTGGAGTTTCCAGTTGTGAAGTTTTTAGTTGTGGGCTTTCTAGACATGAAATGTCTTGTAGCCGAGTCTCTATTTGTGGAGTTTGTAGTTGTGGAGTTTCTAGTTGTGGAGTCTCTAGTTGCAGAGTTTCTAGTTGTGGAGTTTCTAGTTGTGGAATTTCTAGTTGTGGAGTTTCTAGTTACGGAGTCTCTAGTTGTGGAGTTTCTGGTTGTGGAGTTTCTAGTTGCGGAGTCTCTAGTTGTGGAGTTTCCAGTTGTGGAGTTTTCAGTTGTGGAGTTTCTAGTTGTGGAGTTTTCAGTTGTGGAGTTTCTAGTTGTGGAGTTTCTAGTTGTGGAGTTTCTAGTTGTGGAGTCTCTAGTTGTGGAGTTTAAAGTTGTGGAGTATCTAGTTGTGGAGTTTTAACTTGTGGAGTTTCTAGTTGTGGAGTTTCTAGTTACGGAGTTTTTAATAGCGGAGTTTCTAGTTGTGAAGTTTCAAGTTGCGGAGTCTCAAGTTGTGGAGTTCTCAGTTGTCGAGTTTTTAGCTGTGGAGATTCTAGTTGTTGAGTTTCTAGTTGAGAAGTCTCTAGTTTTGCAGTTTTAGTTGTGGAGTTTCTAGATATGAAATTTCTGGTTGCCGAGTCTGTATTTGTGGTGTTTCTAGTTGTGGAGTTTCTAGTTGGTGAGTCTCTAGTTGTGGAGTTTCTAGTTGTGGAGTTTCTAGTTGTGGAGTTTCTGGTTGTGGAGTTTCTAGTTGTGGAGTTTCTAGTGGTGGAGTCTCTAGTGGAGGAGTTTCTAGTTGTGAAGTTTCTAGTTGTGGAGTTTCTAGTTTTGGAGTTTCTAGTTGTGGAGTTTCTAGTAGTAGAGTCTCCTGTTGCGGAGTTTCTAGTTGCGGAGTTTCTAGTTGTGGAGTTTCCAGTTGTGGAGTTTCCAGTTGTCGAGTTTTGAGTTGTGGAGTTTAAAGTTGTGGAGTTTCAAGTTGTGGAGTCTCTAGTTGTGGAGTTTCTAGTTGCAGAGTATCTAGTTGTGGAGTTTCCAGTTGTGGAGTTTCTAGTTGTGGAGTTTCTACTTGCGGAGTCTCTAGTTGTGGAGCTTCAAGTTGTGGAGTCTAGTTGCGGAGACTCTAGTTGTGGAGTTTCTAGTTTTGGAGTTTCCAGTTGTGAAGTTTTTAGTTGTGGACTTTCTAGACATGAAATGTCTTGTAGCCGAGTCTCTATTTGTGGAGTTTGTAGTTGTGGAGTTTCTAGTTGTGGAGTCTCTAGTTGCAGAGTTTCTAGTTGTGGAGTTTCTAGTTGTGGAATTTCTAGTTGTGGAATTTCTAGTTGTGGAGTCTCTAGTTGTGGAGTTTCTGGTTGTGGAGTTTCTAGTTGCGGAGTCTCTAGTTGTGGAGTTTCCAGTTGTGGAGTTTTCAGTTGTGGAGTTTCTAGTTGTGGAGTTTTCAGTTGTGGAGTTTCTAGTTGTGGAGTTTCTAGTTGTGGAGTCTCTAGTTGTGTAGTTTCTAGCTGCCGAGTTTCTAGTTGTGGAGTTTCTAGTACTGGAGTTTCTAGTTGTGGAGATTTGAGTTGTGGAGTCTCTAGTTGTGGAGTTTCTAGTTGTGGAGTTTCCAGTTGTGGAGTATCTAGTTGTGGAGTTTCCAGTTGTGAAGTATCTAGTTGTAAAGTTTCCAGTTGTGGAGTATCTAGTTGTGGAGTTTCTAGTTGCGGAGTTTCTAGTTGCGGAGTTTTTAATAGCAGAGTTTCTAGTTGTGAAGTTTCAAGTTGCGGAGTCTCAAGTTGTGGAGTTTTCAGTTGTGGAGTTTTTAGTTGTGGAGTTTCTAGTTGTTGAGTTTCTAAATGATAAGTCTCTAGTTTTGCAGTTTTTAGTTGTGGAGTTTCTAGATATAGAATTTCTAGTTGCCGAGTCTGTATTTGTGGAGTTTGTAGTTGTGGAGTTTCTAGTTGTGGAGTTTCTAGTTGGTGAGTCTCTAGTTGCGGAGTTTCTAGTTGCGGAGTTTCTAGTTGTGGAGTTTCTGGTTGTGGAATTTGTAGTTGTGGAGTTTCTAGTGGTGGAGTCTCTAGTTGCGGAATCTCTAGTTGTGGAGGTTCTAGTTGTGGAGTTTATAATTGTGGAGTTTCTAGTTGTGGAGTTTCCAGCTGCGGAGTTTCTAGTTGCAGAGTCTCTAGTTTTGGAGTTTCTAGTTGCGAATTCTCTAGTTGAGGAGTCTCTAGTTGTAGAGTTTCTAGTTGTGGAGTTTCTCGTTGTGAAGTTTCGAGTTGTGGAGTTTCTAGTTGTGGCGTCTCAAGTTGTGGAGTTTCTAGTTGCGGAGTGTCTAGTTGTGGTGTTTCTAGCTCTGGAATTCCTTGTTGCGGAGTTTCTAGTTGCGGAGTTCTATAGTTGCAGAGTCTCTAGTTGTGGAGTTTCTAGTTGTGGAGTGTCTAGTTGTGGAGTTTCCAGTTGTGTACTTTCTAGTAGAGTTTCGAATTTTGAAGTTTCTGGTTGTTGAGTTTCTAGTTTGAAGTCTCTAGTTGTAGAATATCTAGTTGTGGAGTCTCTAGTTTTGGAGTTTCTAGTTGAAGAGTTTTTAGTTGTGGAGTGTCTAGTTGTGGAGTTTCCAGTTGTGGAGTTTCGAGTTGTGGAGTTTCGAGTTTTGGAGTTTCTAGTTGTGGAGTTTTGAGTTGTGGAGTTTCTAGTTGTGGAGTTTCTAGTTGCGGAGTTTCTAGTTGTGGAGTTTCTAGTTGTGGAGTTTCCAGTTGGGGAGTTTTTAGTTGTGGAGTTTCTAGTTGTGGAGTTTCTGGTTGTGGAGTATCTAATTGTGAAGTTTCCAGTTGTGGAGTTTTGAGTTGTGGAGTTTAAAGTTGTGGAGTTTCAAGTTGTGGAGTCTCTAGTTGTGGAGTTTCTAGTTGCGGAGTATCTAGTTGTGGAGTTTCCAGTTGTGGAGTTTCTAGTTGTGGAGTTTCTACTTGCGGAGTCTCTAGTTGTGGAGCTTCAAGTTGTGGAGTCTAGTTGCGGAGACTCTAGTTGTGGAGTTTCTAGTTTTGGAGTTTCCAGTTGTGAAGTTTTTAGTTGTGGACTTTCTAGACATGAAATGTCTTGTAGCCGAGTCTCTATTTGTGGAGTTTGTAGTTGTGGAGTTTCTAGTTGTGGAGTCTCTAGTTGCAGAGTTTCTAGTTGTGGAGTTTCTAGTTGTGGAGTCTCAAGTTGTGGAGTTTAAAGTTGTGGAGTGTCTAGTTGTGGAGTTTTAACTTGTGGAGTTTCTAGTTGTGGAGTTTCTAGTTGCGGAGTTTTTAATAGCGGAGTTTCTAGTTGTGAAGTTTCAAGTTGCGGAGTCTCAAGTTGTGGAGTTTTCAGTTGTCGAGTTTTTAGCTGTGGAGATTCTAGTTGTTGAGTTTCTAGTTGAGAAGTCTCTAGTTTTGCAGTTTTAGTTGTGGAGTTTCTAGATATGAAATTTCTGGTTGCCGAGTCTGTATTTGTGGAGTTTGTAGTTGTGGAGTTTCTAGTTGTGGAGTTTCTAGTTGGTGAGTCTCTAGTTGTGGAGTTTCTAGTTGTGGAGTTTCTAGTTGTGGAGTTTCTGGTTGTGGAGTTTCTAGTTGTGGAGTTTCTAGTGGTGGAGTCTCTAGTGGCGGTGTTTCTAGTTGTGAAGTTTCTAGTTGTGGAGTTTCTAGTTTTGGAGTTTCTAGTTGTGGAGTTTCTAGTTGTAGAGTCTCCTGTTGCGGAGTTTCTAGTTGCGGAGTTTCTAGTTGTGGAGTTTCCAGTTGTGGAGTTTTAAGTTGTGGAGTTTAAAGTTGTGGAGTTTCAAGTTGTGGAGTCTCTAGTTGTGGAATGTCTAGTTGCGGAGTATCTAGTTGCGGAGTTTCCAGTTGTGGAGTTTCTAGTTGTGGAGTTTCTACTTGCGGAGTCTCTAGTTGTGGAGCTTCAATTTGTGGAGTCTAGTTGCGGAGACTCTAGTTGTGGAGTTTCTAGTTTTGGAGTTTCCAGTTGTGAAGTTTTTAGTTGTGGACTTTCTAGACATGAAATGTCTTGTAGCCGAGTTTCTATTTGGGGAGTTTGTAGTTGTGGAGTTTCTAGACATGAAATGTCTTGTAGCCGAGTCTCTATTTGTGGAGTTTGTAGTTGTGGAGTTTCTAGTTGTGGAGTCTCTAGTTGCAGAGTTTCTAGTTGTGGAGTTTCTAGTTGTGGAATTTCTAGTTGTGGAGTTTCTAGTTACGGAGTCTCTAGTTGCGGAGTTTCTAGTTGCGGAGTTTCTAGTTGTGGAGTTTCTGGTTGTGGAATTTGTAGTTGTGGAGTTTCTAGTGGTGGAGTCTCTAGTTGCGGAATCTCTAGTTGTAGAGTTTCTAGTTGTGGAGTTTCTCGTTGTGAAGTTTCGAGTTGTGGAGTTTCTAGTTGTGGCGTCTCAAGTTGTGGAGTTTCTAGTTGCGGAGTGTCTAGTTGTGGTGTTTCTAGCTCTGGAATTCCTTGTTGCGGAGTTTCTAGTTGCGGAGTTCTATAGTTGCAGAGTCTCTAGTTGTGGAGTTTCTAGTTGTGGAGTGTCTAGTTGTGGAGTTTCCAGTTGTGTAGTTTCTAGTAGAGTTTCGAATTTTGAAGTTTCTAGTTGTTGAGTTTCTAGTTTGAAGTCTCTAGTTGTAGAATATCTAGTTGTGGAGTCTCTAGTTTTGGAGTTTCTAGTTGAAGAGTTTTTAGTTGTGGAGTGTCTAGTTGTGGAGTTTCCAGTTGTGGAGTTTCGAGTTGTGGAGTTTCGAGTTTTGGAGTTTCTAGTTGTGGAGTTTTGAGTTGTGGAGTTTCTAGTTGTGGAGTTTCTAGTTGCGGAGTTTCTAGTTGTGGAGTTTCTAGTTGTGGAGTTTCCAGTTGGGGAGTTTTTAGTTGTGGAGTTTCTAGTTGTGGAGTTTCTGGTTGTGGAGTTTCTAATTGTGAAGTTTCCAGTTGTGGAGTTCTGAGTTGTGGAGTTTAAAGTTGTGGAGTTTCAAGTTGTGGAGTCTCTAGTTGTGGAGTTTCTAGTTGCGGAGTATCTAGTTGTGGAGTTTCCAGTTGTGGAGTTTCTAGTTGTGGAGTTTCTACTTGCGGAGTCTCTAGTTGTGGAGCTTCAAGTTGTGGAGTCTAGTTGCGGAGACTCTAGTTGTGGAGTTTCTAGTTTTGGAGTTTCCAGTTGTGAAGTTTTTAGTTGTGGACTTTCTAGACATGAAATGTCTTGTAGCCGAGTCTCTATTTGTGGAGTTTGTAGTTGTGGAGTTTCCAGTTGTGGAGTCTCTAGTTGCAGAGTTTCTAGTTGTGGAGTTTCTAGTTGTGGAGTCTCAAGTTGTGGAGTTTAAAGTTGTGGAGTATCTAGTTGTGGAGTTTTAACTTGTGGAGTTTCTAGTTGTGGAGTTTCTAGTTGCGGAGTTTTTAATGGCGGAGTTTCTAGTTGTGAAGTTTTAAGTTGCGGAGTCTCAAGTTGTGGAGTTTTCAGTTATCGAGTTTTTAGCTGTGGAGATTCTAGTTGTTGAGTTTCTAGTTGAGAAGTCTCTAGTTTTGCAGTTTTAGTTGTGGAGTTTCTAGATATGAAATTTCTGGTTGCCGAGTCTGTATTTGTGGAGTTTCTAGTTGTGGAGTTTTTAGTTGGTGAGTCTCTAGTTGTGGAGTTTCTAGTTGTGGAGTTTCTAGTTGTGGAGTTTCTGGTTGTGGAGTTTCTAGTTGTGGAGTTTCTAGTGGTGGAGTCTCTAGTGGCGGAGTTTCTAGTTGTGAAGTTTCTAGTTGTGGAGTTTCTAGTTTTGGAGTTTCTAGTTGTGGAGTTTCTAGTTGTAGAGTCTCCTGTTGCGGAGTTTCTAGTTGCGGAGTTTCTAGTTGTGGAGTTTCCAGTTGTGGAGTTCCCAGTTGTGGAGTTTTGAGTTGTGGAGTTTAGAGTTGTGGAGTTTCAAGTTGTGGAGTCTCTAGTTGTGGAGTTTCTAGTTGCGGAGTATCTAGTTGTGGAGTTTCCAGTTGTGGAGTTTCTAGTTGTGGAGTTTCTACTTGCGGAGTCTCTAGTTGTGGAACTTCAATTTGTGGAGTCTAGTTGCGGAGACTCTAGTTGTGGAGTTTCTAGTTTTGGAGTTTCCAGTTGTGAAGTTTTTAGTTGTGGACTTTCTAGACATGAAATGTCTTGTAGCCGAGTCTCTATTTGTGGAGTTTGTAGTTGTGGAGTTTCTAGTTGTGGAGTCTCTAGTTGAGGAGTCTCTAGTTGTGGAGTTTCTACTTGTGGAGTTTCTCGTTGTGAAGTTTCGAGTTGTGGAGTTTCTAGTTGAGGCGTCTCAAGTTGTGGAGTTTCTAGTTGCGGAGTGTCTAGTTGTGGTGTTTCTAGCTCTGGAATTCCTTGTTGCGGAGTTTCTAGTTGCGGAGTTCTATAGTTGCAGAGTCTCTAGTTGTGGAGTTTCTAGTTGTGGAGTGTCTAGTTGTGGAGTTTCCAGTTGTGTAGTTTCTAGTAGAGTTTCGAATTTTGAAGTTTCTAGTTGTTGAGTTTCTAGTTTGAAGTCTCTAGTTGTAGAATATCTAGTTGTGGAGTCTCTAGTTTTGGAGTTTCTAGTTGAAGAGTTTTTAGTTGTGGAGTGTCTAGTTGTGGAGTTTCCAGTTGTGGAGTTTCGAGTTGTGGAGTTTCGAGTTTTGGAGTTTCTAGTTGTGGAGTTTTGAGTTGTGGAGTTTCTAGTTGTGGAGTTTCTAGTTGCGGAGTTTCTAGTTGTGGAGTTTCTAGTTGTGGAGTTTCCAGTTGGGGAGTTTTTAGTTGTGGAGTTTCTAGTTGTGGAGTTTCTGGTTGTGGAGTATCTAATTGTGAAGTTTCCAGTTGTGGAGTTTTGAGTTGTGGAGTTTAAAGTTGTGGAGTTTCAAGTTGTGGAGTCTCTAGTTGTGGAGTTTCTAGTTGCGGAGTATCTAGTTGTGGAGTTTCCAGTTGTGGAGTTTCTAGTTGTGGAGTTTCTACTTGCGGAGTCTCTAGTTGTGGAGCTTCAAGTGGTGGAGTCTAGTTGTGGAGACTCTAGTTGTGGAGTTTCTAGTTTTGGAGTTTCCAGTTGTGAAGTTTTTAGTTGTGGACTTTCTAGACATGAAATGTCTTGTAGCCGAGTCTCTATTTGTGGAGTTTGTAGTTGTGGAGTTTCTAGTTGTGGAGTCTCTAGTTGCAGAGTTTCTAGTTGTGGAGTTTCTAGTTGTGGAGTCTCAAGTTGTGGAGTTTAAAGTTGTGGAGTATCTAGTTGTGGAGTTTTAACTTGTGGAGTTTCTAGTTGTGGAGTTTCTAGTTGCGGAGATTTTAATAGCGGAGTTTCTAGTTGTGAAGTTTCAAGTTGCGGAGTCTCAAGTTGTGGAGTTTTCAGTTGTCGAGTTTTTAGCTGTGGAGATTCTAGTTGTTGAGTTTCTAGTTGAGAAGTCTCTAGTTTTGCAGTTTTAGTTGTGGAGTTTCTAGATATGAAATTTCTGGTTGCCGAGTCTGTATTTGTGGAGTTTGTAGTTGTGGAGTTTCTAGTTGTGGAGTTTCTAGTTGGTGAGTCTCTAGTTGTGGAGTTTCTAGTTGTGGAGTTTCTAGTTGTGGAGTTTCCAGTTGTGGAGTTTTGAGTTGTGGAGTTTAAAGTTGTGGAGTTTCAAGTTGTGGAGTCTCTAGTTGTGGAGTTTCTAGTTGCGGAGTATCTAGTTGTGGAGTTTCCAGTTGTGGAGTTTCTAGTTGTGGAGTTTCTACTTGCGGAGTCTCTAGTTGTGGAGCTTCAATTTGTGGAGTCTAGTTGCGGAGACTCTAGTTGTGGAGTTTCTAGTTTTGGAGTTTCCAGTTGTGAAGTTTTTAGTTGTGGACTTTCTAGACATGAAATGTCTTGTAGCCGAGTCTCTATTTGGGGAGTTTGTAGTTGTGGAGTTTCTAGACATGAAATGTCTTGTAGCCGAGTCTCTATTTGTGGAGTTTGTAGTTGTGGAGTTTCTATTTGTGGAGTCTCTAGTTGCAGAGTTTCTAGTTGTGGAGTTTCTAGTTGTGGAATTTCTAGTTGTGGAGTTTCTAGTTACGGAGTTTTTAATGGCGGAGTTTCTAGTTGTGAAGTTTTAAGTTGCGGAGTCTCAAGTTGTGGAGTTTTCAGTTATCGAGTTTTTAGCTGTGGAGATTCTAGTTGTTGAGTTTCTAGTTGAGAAGTCTCTAGTTTTGCAGTTTTAGTTGTGGAGTTTCTAGATATGAAATTTCTGGTTGCCGAGTCTGTATTTGTGGAGTTTCTAGTTGTGGAGTTTTTAGTTGGTGAGTCTCTAGTTGTGGAGTTTCTAGTTGTGGAGTTTCTAGTTGTGGAGTTTCTGGTTGTGGAGTTTCTAGTTGTGGAGTTTCTAGTGGTGGAGTCTCTAGTGGCGGAGTTTCTAGTTGTGAAGTTTCTAGTTGTGGAGTTTCTAGTTTTGGAGTTTCTAGTTGTGGAGTTTCTAGTTGTAGAGTCTCCTGTTGCGGAGTTTCTAGTTGCGGAGTTTCTAGTTGTGGAGTTTCCAGTTGTGGAGTTCCCAGTTGTGGAGTTTTGAGTTGTGGAGTTTAGAGTTGTGGAGTTTCAAGTTGTGGAGTCTCTAGTTGTGGAGTTTCTAGTTGCGGAGTATCTAGTTGTGGAGTTTCCAGTTGTGGAGTTTCTAGTTGTGGAGTTTCTACTTGCGGAGTCTCTAGTTGTGGAACTTCAATTTGTGGAGTCTAGTTGCGGAGACTCTAGTTGTGGAGTTTCTAGTTTTGGAGTTTCCAGTTGTGAAGTTTTTAGTTGTGGACTTTCTAGACATGAAATGTCTTGTAGCCGAGTCTCTATTTGTGGAGTTTGTAGTTGTGGAGTTTCTAGTTGTGGAGTCTCTAGTTGAGGAGTCTCTAGTTGTGGAGTTTCTACTTGTGGAGTTTTTCGTTGTGAAGTTTCGAGTTGTGGAGTTTCTAGTTGAGGCGTCTCAAGTTGTGGAGTTTCTAGTTGCGGAGTGTCTAGTTGTGGTGTTTCTAGCTCTGGAATTCCTTGTTGCGGAGTTTCTAGTTGCGGAGTTCTATAGTTGCAGAGTCTCTAGTTGTGGAGTTTCTAGTTGTGGAGTGTCTAGTTGTGGAGTTTCCAGTTGTGTAGTTTCTAGTAGAGTTTCGAATTTTGAAGTTTCTAGTTGTTGAGTTTCTAGTTTGAAGTCTCTAGTTGTAGAATATCTAGTTGTGGAGTCTCTAGTTTTGGAGTTTCTAGTTGAAGAGTTTTTAGTTGTGGAGTGTCTAGTTGTGGAGTTTCCAGTTGTGGAGTTTCGAGTTGTGGAGTTTCGAGTTTTGGAGTTTCTAGTTGTGGAGTTTTGAGTTGTGGAGTTTCTAGTTGTGGAGTTTCTAGTTGCGGAGTTTCTAGTTGTGGAGTTTCTAGTTGTGGAGTTTCCAGTTGGGGAGTTTTTAGTTGTGGAGTTTCTAGTTGTGGAGTTTCTGGTTGTGGAGTATCTAATTGTGAAGTTTCCAGTTGTGGAGTTTTGAGTTGTGGAGTTTAAAGTTGTGGAGTTTCAAGTTGTGGAGTCTCTAGTTGTGGAGTTTCTAGTTGCGGAGTATCTAGTTGTGGAGTTTCCAGTTGTGGAGTTTCTAGTTGTGGAGTTTCTACTTGCGGAGTCTCTAGTTGTGGAGCTTCAAGTGGTGGAGTCTAGTTGTGGAGACTCTAGTTGTGGAGTTTCTAGTTTTGGAGTTTCCAGTTGTGAAGTTTTTAGTTGTGGACTTTCTAGACATGAAATGTCTTGTAGCCGAGTCTCTATTTGTGGAGTTTGTAGTTGTGGAGTTTCTAGTTGTGGAGTCTCTAGTTGCAGAGTTTCTAGTTGTGGAGTTTCTAGTTGTGGAGTCTCAAGTTGTGGAGTTTAAAGTTGTGGAGTATCTAGTTGTGGAGTTTTAACTTGTGGAGTTTCTAGTTGTGGAGTTTCTAGTTGCGGAGATTTTAATAGCGGAGTTTCTAGTTGTGAAGTTTCAAGTTGCGGAGTCTCAAGTTGTGGAGTTTTCAGTTGTCGAGTTTTTAGCTGTGGAGATTCTAGTTGTTGAGTTTCTAGTTGAGAAGTCTCTAGTTTTGCAGTTTTAGTTGTGGAGTTTCTAGATATGAAATTTCTGGTTGCCGAGTCTGTATTTGTGGAGTTTGTAGTTGTGGAGTTTCTAGTTGTGGAGTTTCTAGTTGGTGAGTCTCTAGTTGTGGAGTTTCTAGTTGTGGAGTTTCTAGTTGTGGAGTTTCCAGTTGTGGAGTTTTGAGTTGTGGAGTTTAAAGTTGTGGAGTTTCAAGTTGTGGAGTCTCTAGTTGTGGAGTTTCTAGTTGCGGAGTATCTAGTTGTGGAGTTTCCAGTTGTGGAGTTTCTAGTTGTGGAGTTTCTACTTGCGGAGTCTCTAGTTGTGGAGCTTCAATTTGTGGAGTCTAGTTGCGGAGACTCTAGTTGTGGAGTTTCTAGTTTTGGAGTTTCCAGTTGTGAAGTTTTTAGTTGTGGACTTTCTAGACATGAAATGTCTTGTAGCCGAGTCTCTATTTGGGGAGTTTGTAGTTGTGGAGTTTCTAGACATGAAATGTCTTGTAGCCGAGTCTCTATTTGTGGAGTTTGTAGTTGTGGAGTTTCTATTTGTGGAGTCTCTAGTTGCAGAGTTTCTAGTTGTGGAGTTTCTAGTTGTGGAATTTCTAGTTGTGGAGTTTCTAGTTACGGAGTCTCTAGTTGCGGAGTTTCTAGTTGCGGAGTTTCTAGTTGTGGAGTTTCTGGTTGTGGAATTTGTAGTTGTGGAGTTTCTAGTGGTGGAGTCTCTAGTTGCGGAATCTCTAGTTGTGGAGGTTCTAGTTGTGGAGTTTCTAATTGTGGAGTTTCTAGTTGTGGAGTTTCTAGCTGCGGAGTTTCTAGTTGCAGAGTCTCTAGTTTTGGAGTTTCTAGTTGCGAATTCTCTAGTTGAGGAGTCTCTAGTTGTAGAGTTTCTAGTTGTGGAGTTTCTCGTTGTGAAGTTTCGAGTTGTGGAGTTTCTAGTTGTGGCGTCTCAAGTTGTGGAGTTTCTAGTTGCGGAGTGTCTAGTTGTGGTGTTTCTAGCTCTGGAATTCCTTGTTGCGGAGTTTCTAGTTGCGGAGTTCTATAGTTGCAGAGTCTCTAGTTGTGGAGTTTCTAGTTGTGGAGTGTCTAGTTGTGGAGTTTCCAGTTGTGTAGTTTCTAGTAGAGTTTCGAATTTTGAAGTTTCTAGTTGTTGAGTTTCTAGTTTGAAGTCTCTAGTTGTAGAATATCTAGTTGTGGAGTCTCTAGTTTTGGAGTTTCTAGTTGAAGAGTTTTTAGTTGTGGAGTGTCTAGTTGTGGAGTTTCCAGTTGTGGAGTTTCGAGTTGTGGAGTTTCGAGTTTTGGAGTTTCTAGTTGTGGAGTTTTGAGTTATGGAGTTTCTAGTTGTGGAGTTTCTAGTTGCGGAGTTTCTAGTTGTGGAGTTTCTAGTTGTGGAGTTTCCAGTTGGGGAGTTTTTAATTGTGGAGTTTCTAGTTGTGGAGTTTCTGGTTGTGGAGTTTCTAATTGTGAAGTTTCCAGTTGTGGAGTTTTGAGTTGTGGAGTTTAAAGTTGTGGAGTTTCAAGTTGTGGAGTCTCTAGTTGTGGAGTTTCTAGTTGCGGAGTATCTAGTTGTGGAGTTTCCAGTTGTGGAGTTTCTAGTTGTGGAGTTTCTACTTGCGGAGTCTCTAGTTGTGGAGCTTCAAGTTGTGGAGTCTAGTTGCGGAGACTCTAGTTGTGGAGTTTCTAGTTTTGGAGTTTCCAGTTGTGAAGTTTTTAGTTGTGGACTTTCTAGACATGAAATGTCTTGTAGCCGAGTCTCTATTTGTGGAGTTTGTAGTTGTGGAGTTTCTAGTTGTGGAGTCTCTAGTTGCAGAGTTTCTAGTTGTGGAGTTTCTAGTTGTGGAATTTCTAGTTGTGGAGTTTCTAGTTACGGAGTCTCTAGTTGTGGAGTTTCTGGTTGTGGAGTTTCTAGTTGCAGAGTCTCTAGTTGTGGAGTTTCCAGTTGTGGAGTTTTCAGTTGTGGAGTTTCTAGTTGTGGAGTTTTCAGTTGTGGAGTTTCTAGTTGTGGAGTTTCTAGCTGCCGAGTTTCTAGTTGTGGAGTTTCTAGTACTGGAGTTTCTAGTTGTGGAGATTTGAGTTGTGGAGTCTCTAGTTGTGGAGTTTCTAGTTGTGGAGTTTCCAGTTGTGGAGTATCTAGTTGTGGAGTTTCCAGTTGTGAAGTATCTAGTTGTAAAGTTTCCAGTTGTGGAGTATCTAGTTGTGGAGTTTCTAGTTGCGGAGTTTCTAGTTGCGGAGTTTTTAATAGCAGAGTTTCTAGTTGTGAAGTTTCAAGTTGCGGAGTCTCAAGTTGTGGAGTTTTCAGTTGTGGAGTTTTTAGTTGTGGAGTTTTTAGTTGTGGAGTTTCTAGTTGTTGAGTTTCTAAATGATAAGTCTCTAGTTTTGCAGTTTTTAGTTGTGGAGTTTCTAGATATGGAATTTCTAGTTGCCGAGTCTGTATTTGTGGAGTTTGTGGTTGTGGAGTTTCTAGTTCTTGAGTTTCTAGTTGGTGAGTCTCTAGTTGCGGAGTTTCTAGTTGCGGAGTTTCTAGTTGTGGAGTTTCTGGTTGTGGAATTTGTAGTTGTGGAGTTTCTAGTGGTGGAGTCTCTAGTTGCGGAATCTCTAGTTGTGGAGGTTCTAGTTGTGGAGTTTCTAATTGTGGAGTTTCTAGTTGTGGAGTTTCTAGCTGCGGAGTTTCTAGTTGCAGAGTCTCTAGTTTTGGAGTTTCTAGTTGCGAATTCTCTAGTTGAGGAGTCTCTAGTTGTAGAGTTTCTAGTTGTGGAGTTTCTCGTTGTGAAGTTTCGAGTTGTGGAATTTCTAGTTGTGGCGTCTCAAGTTGTGGAGTTTCTAGTTGCGGAGTGTCTAGTTGTGGTGTTTCTAGCTCTGGAATTCCTTGTTGCGGAGTTTCTAGTTGCGGAGTTCTATAGTTGCAGAGTCTCTAGTTGTGGAGTGTCTAGTTGTGGAGTTTCCAGTTGTGTAGTTTCTAGTAGAGTTTTGAATTTTGAAGTTTCTAGTTGTTGAGTTTCTAGTTTGAAGTCTCTAGTAGTAGAATACCTAGTTGTGGAGTCTCTAGTTTTGGAGTTTCTAGTTGAAGAGTTTTTAGTTGTGGAGTGTCTAGTTGTGGAGTTTCCAGTTGTGGAGTTTCGAGTTGTGGAGTTTCGAGTTTTGGAGTTTCTAGTTGTGGAGTTTTGAGTTGTGGAGTTTCTAGTTGTGGAGTTTCTAGTTGCGGAGTTTCTAGTTGTGTAGTTTCTAGCTGCGGAGTTTCTAGTTGCGGAGTTTCTAGTTGCGGAGTCTCTGGTTGTGGAGTTTCTAGTTTTGGAGTTTCCAGTTGTGGAGTCTTAAGTTGTGGAGTTTAAACTTGTGGAGTTTTAAGTTGTTGAGTCTATAGTTGTGGAGTTTCTAGTTGTGGATTTTCTAGTTGTGGAGTATCTAGTTGTGGATTTTTCAGTTGTGGAGTTTCTAGTTGTGGAGTTGCGGTGTCTCTAGTTGTGAAGTTTCTAGTTGCAGAGTCTCTAGTTGTGGAGTTTCCACTTGTGGAGTCTCCAGTTGTGGAGTTCCTAGTTGTGGAGTATCTTGTTGGAGTTTAATGTTGTGGAGTTGGGGCGTCTGTGGTTGTGGAGTTTCTAGTACTGGAGTTTCTAGTTGTTGAGATTCGAGTTGTGGAGTCTCTAGTTGTGGAGTTTCTAGTTGTGGAGTTTCCAGTTGTGAAGTATCTAGTTGTGGAGTTTCCAGTTGTGAAGTATCTAGTTGTAAAGTTTCCAGTTGTGGAGTATCTAGTTGTGGAGTTTCTAGTTGTGGAGTGTCTAGTTGTGGAGTTTCCAGTTGTGTAGTTTCTAGTAGAGTTTCGAAATTTGAAGTTTCTAGTTGTTGAGTTTTTAGTTTGAAGTCTCTAGTTGTAGATTCTCTAGTTGTGGAGTCTCTAGTTTTGGAGTTTCTAGTTGAAGAGTTTTTAGTTGTGGAGTGTCTAGTTGTGGAGTTTCCAGTTGGGGAGTTTCGAGTTGTGGAGTTTCGAGTTTTGGAGTTTCTAGTTGTGGAGTTTTCAGTTGTGGAGTTTTTAGTTGTGGAGTTTCTAGTTGTTGAGTTTCTAGTTGAGAAGTCTCTAGTTTTGCAGTTTTTAGTTGTGAAGTTTCTAGATATGGAATTTCTAGTTGCCGAGTCTGTATTTGTGGAGTTTGTAGTTGTGGCGTCTCAAGTTGCGGAGTTTCTAGTTGCGGAGTGTCTAGTTGTGGAGTTTCCAGTTGTGGAGTTTTTAGTTGTGGAGTTTCTAGTTGTGGAGTTTCTAGTTGTGGAGTTTCTAGTTGTGGAGTCTCTAGTTGTGTAGTTTCTAGCTGCCGAGTTTCTAGTTGCGGAGTTTCTAGTTGCAGAGTCTCTGGTTGTGGAGTTTCTAGTTGCGGAGTCTCTAGTTGTGGAGTTTCTAGTTGTGGAGTTTCCAGTTGTGGAGTTTTTAGTTGTGGAGTTTCTAGTTGTGGAGTTTCAGTTTTTGGAGTTTCTAATTGTGGAGTTTCCAGTTGTGGAGTTTTGAGTTATGGAGTTTCTAGTTGTGGAGTCTCAAGTTGTGGAGCTTAAAGTTGTGGAGTTTCAAGTTGTGGAGTCTCTAGTTGTGGAGTTTCTAGTTGCGGAGTATCTAGTTGCGGAGTTTCCAGTTGTGGAGTTTCTAGTTGTGGAGTTTCTAGTTGCGGAGTGTCTAGTTGTGGAGTTTCAAGTTGTGGAGTCTAGTTGCGGAGTCTCTAGTTGTGGAGTTTCTACTTTTGGAGTTTCCAGTTGTGAAGTTTTTAGTTGTGGACTTTCTAGACATGAAATTTCTTGTAGCCGAGTCTCTATTTGTGGAGTTTGTAGTTGTGGAGTTTCTAGTTGTGGAGTTTCTAGTTGTGGAGTCTCTAGTTGCAGAGTTTCTAGTTGTGGAGTTTCTAGTTGTGGAGTTTAAAGTTGTGGAGTATCTAGTTGTGGAGTTTTGAGTTGTGGAGTTTCTAGTTGTGGAGTTTCTAGTTGCGGAGTTTCTAGTTGTGGAGTCTCTAGTTGTGTAGTTTCTAGCTGCGGAGTTTCTAGTTGCGGAGTTTCTAGTTGCAGAGTCTCTGGTTGTGGAGTTTCTAGTTGCGGAGTCTCTAGTTGTGGAGTTTCTAGTTGTGGAGTTTCTAGTTGTGGAGTTTGTAGTTGTGGAGTTTGTAGTTGTGGAGTTTCTAGTTGGTGAGTCTCTAGTTGCAGAGTTTCTAGTTGTGGAGTTTCTAGTTGTGGAGTTTCTGGTTGTGGAGTTTCTAGTTGTGGAGTTTCTAGTGGTGGAGTCTCTAGTGGCGGAGTTTCTAGTTGCGGAGTTTCTAGTTGTGGAGTTTCCAGTTGTGGAGTTTCTAGTTGTGGAGTCTTAAGTGGTGGAGTTTAAACTTGTGGAGTTTCAAGTTGTTGAGTCTATAGTTGTGGAGTTTCTAGTTGTGGATTTTCTAGTTGTGGAGTATCTAGTTGTGGATTTTTCAGTTGTGGAGTTTCTAGTTGTGGAGTTGCGGAGTCTCTAGTTGTGAAGTTTCTAGTTGCAGAGTCTCTAGTTGTGGAGTTTCCAGTTGTGGAGTCTCTAGTTGTGGAGTATCTAGTTGGAGTTTCATGTTGTGAAGTTTCTAGTTGTGGAGTTGGGGAGTCTCTGGTTGTGGAGTTTCTAGTACTGGAGTTTCTAGTTGTGGAGATTCGAGTTGTGGAGTCTCTAGTTGTGGAGTTTCTAGTTGTGGAGTTTCCAGCTGTGGAGTATCTAGTTGTGGAGTTTCCAGTTGTGAAGTATCTAGTTGTAAAGTTTCCAGTTGTGGAGTATCTAGTTGTGGAGTTTTAAGTTGTGGAGTTTCTAGTTGCGGAGTTTCTAGTTGCGGAGTTTTTAATAGCGGAGTTTCTAGTTGTGAAGTTTCAAGTTGCGGAGTCTCAAGTTGTGGAGTTTTCAGTTGTGGAGTTTTTAGTTGTGGAGTTTCTAGTTGTTGAGTTTCTAGTTGAGAAGTCTCTAGTTTTGTGGTTTTTAGTTGTGGAGTTTCTAGATATGGAATTTCTAGTTGCCGAGTCTGTATTTGTGGAGTTTGTAGTTGTGGAATTTCTAGTTGTGGAGTTTCTGGTTGTAGAATTTCTAGTTGTGGAGTTTCTAGTGGTGGAGTCTCTAGTTGCGGAATGTCTAGTTGTGGAGGTTCTAGTTGTGGAGTTTCTAATTGTGGAGTTTCTAGTTGTGGAGTTTCTAGCTGCGGAGTTTCTAGTTGCAGAGTCTCTAGTTTTGGAGTTTCTAGTTGCGAATTCTCTAGTTGAGGAGTCTCTAGTTGTAAAGTTTCTAGTTGTGGAGTTTCTCGTTGTGAAGTTTCAAGTTGTGGAGTTTCTAGTTGTGGCGTCTCAAGTTGTGGAGTTTCTAGTTGCGGAGTGTCTAGTTGTGGTGTGTCTAGCTCTGGAATTTCTTGTTGCGGAGTTTCTAGTTGCGGAGTTCCATAGTTGCAGAGTCTCTAGTTGTGGAGTTTCTAGTTGTGGAGTGTCTAGTTGTGGAGTTTCCAGTTGTGTAGTTTCTAGTAGAGTTTCGAATTTTTAAGTTTCTAGTTGTTGAGTTTCTAGTTTGAAGTCTCTAGTTGTAGATTCTCTAGTTGTGGAGTCTCTAGTTTTGGAGTTTCTACTTGAAGAGTTTTTAGTTGTGGAGTGTCTAGTTGTGGAGTGTCTAGTTGTGGAGTTTCCAGTTGTGGAGTTTCGAGTTTTGGAGTTTCTAGTTGTGGAGTTTTGAGTTGTGGAGTTTCTAGTTGTGGAGTTTCTAGTTGCGGAGTTTCTAGTTGTGGAGTCTCTAGTTGTGTAGTTTCTAGCTGCGGAGTTTCTAGTTGCGGATTTTCTAGTTGCAGAAACTCTGGTTGTGGAGTTTCTAGTTGCGGAGTTTCTAGTTGCGGAGTATCTAGTTGTGGAGTTTGCAGTTGTGGAGTTTCTAGTTGTGGAGTGTATAGTTGTGGAGTCTCTAGTTGCGGAGTCTCTAGTTGTGAAGTTTCTAGTTGTGGAGTTTCTAGTTGTGGAGTTTCTAGTTGTGGAGTTTCTAGTTGTGGCGTTTCAAGTTGTATAGTCTTCTGTTGCGGAGTTTCTAGTTGCGGAGTTTCTAGTTGTGGAGTTTCCAGTTGTGGAGTTTCTAGTTGTGGAGTCTTAAAATGTGGAGTTTAAACTTGTGGAGTTTCAAGTTGTTGAGCCTAGAGTTGTGGAGTTTCTAGTTGTGGATTTTTAAGTTGTGGAGTATCTAGTGTTGGATTTTTTAGTTGTGGAGTTTCTAGTTGTGAAGTTGCGGAGTCTCTAGTTGTGAAGTTTCTAGTTGCAGAGTCTCTAGTTGTGGAGTTTCCACTTGTGGAGTCTCCAGTTGTGGAGTTTCTAGATGTGGACTATCTTGTTGGAGTTTAATGTTGTGGAGTTTCTAGTTGTGGAGTTGGGGCGTCTGTGGTTGTGGAGTTTCTAGTACTGGAGTTTCTAGTTGTGGCGTTTCAAGTTGTATAGTCTTCTGTTGCGGAGTTTCTAGTTGCGGAGTTTCTAGTTGTGGAGTTTCCAGTTGTGGAGTTTCTAGTTGTGGAGTCTTAAAATGTGGAGTTTAAACTTGTGGAGTTTCAAGTTGTTGAGCCTAGAGTTGTGGAGTTTCTAGTTGTGGATTTTTAAGTTGTGGAGTATCTAGTGTTGGATTTTTTAGTTGTGGAGTTTCTAGTTGTGAAGTTGCGGAGTCTCTAGTTGTGAAGTTTCTAGTTGCAGAGTCTCTAGTTGTGGAGTTTCCACTTGTGTAGTCTCCAGTTGTGGAGTTTCTAGATGTGGACTATCTTGTTGGAGTTTATTGTTGTGGAGTTTCTAGTTGTGGAGTTGGGGCGTCTGTGGTTGTGGAGTTTCTAGTACTGGAGTTTCTAGTTGTTGAGATTCGAGTTGTGGAG
Source organism: Rhipicephalus microplus (assembly GCF_043290135.1). Classification (NCBI taxonomy): domain Eukaryota; kingdom Metazoa; phylum Arthropoda; class Arachnida; order Ixodida; family Ixodidae; genus Rhipicephalus; species Rhipicephalus microplus. Next base: position 59,761 of record NW_027465063.1, read on the forward strand.
TCTCTAGTTGTGGAGTTTCTAGTTGTGGAGTTTCCAGTTGTGAAGTATCTAGTTGTGGAGTTTCTAGTTGTGAAGTATCTAATTGTAAAGTTTCCAGTTGTGGAGTATCTAGTTGTGGAGTTTTAAGTTGTGGAGTTTCTAGTTGCGGAGTTTCTAGTTGCGGATTTTTTAATAGCAGAGTTTCTAGTTGTGAAGTTTCAAGTTGCGGAGTCTCAAGTTGTGGAGTTTTCAGTTGTGGAGTTTTCAGTTGTGGAGTTTCTAGTTGTTGAGTTTCTAGTTGAGAAGTCTCTAGTTTTGCAGTTTTTAGTTGTGGAGTTTCTAGATATGGAATTTCTAGTTGCCGAGTCTGTATTTGTGGAGTTTGTAGTTGTGGCGTCTCAAGTTGCGGAGTTTCTAGTTGCGGAGTGTCTAGTTGTGGAGTTTCCAGTTGTGGAGTTTTTAGTTGTGGAGTTTCTAGTTGTGGAGTTTCTAGTTGTGGAGTTTCTAGTTGTGGAGTCTCTAGTTGTGTAGTTTCTAGCTGCCGAGTTTCTAGTTGCGGAATTTCTAGTTGCAGAGTCTCTGGTTGTGGAGTTTCTAGTTGCGGAGTCTCTAGTTGTGGAGTTTCTAGTTGTGGAGTTTCTAGTTGTGGAGTTTCCAGTTGGGGAGTTTTTAGTTGTGGAGTTTCTAGTTGTGGAGTTTCTGGTTGTGGAGTTTCTAATTGTCGAGTTTCCAGTTGTGGAGTTTTTAGTTGTGGAGTTTCTAGTTGTGGAGTCTCTGGTTGTGGAGTTTCTAGTACTGGAGTTTCTAGTTGTGGAGATTCGAGTTGTGGAGTTTCTAGTTGCAGAGTATCTAGTTGTGGAGTTTCCAGTTGTGGAGTTTCTAGTTGTGGAGTTTCTACTTGCGGAGTCTCTAGTTGTGGAGCTTCAAGTTGTGGAGTCTAGTTGCGGAGTCTCTAGTTGTGTAGTTTCTAGTTTTGGAGTTTCCAGTTGTGAAGTTTTTAGTTGTGGACTTTCTAGACATGAAATTTCTTGTAGCCGAGTCTCTATTTGTGGAGTTTGTAGTTGTGGAGTTTCTAGTTGTGGAGTCTCTAGTTGCAGAGTTTCTAGTTGTGGAGATTCTAGTTGTGGAGTCTTAAGTTGTGGAGTTTACAGTTGTGGAGTATCTAGTTGTGGAGTTTTAAGTTGTGGAGTTTCTAGTTGTGGAGTTTCTAGTTGCGGAGTTTTTAATAGCGGAGTTTCTAGTTGTGAAGTTTCAAGTTGCGGAGTCTCAAGTTGTGGAGTTTTCAGTTGTAGAGTTTTTAGTTGTGGAGTTTCTAGTTGTTGAGTTTCTAGTTGAGAAGTCTCTAGTTTTGCAGTTTTAGTTGTGGAGTTTCTAGATATGGAATTTCTAGTTGCCGAGTCTGTATTTGTGGAGTTTGTAGTTGTGGCGTCTCAAGTTGCGGAGTTTCTAGTTGCGGAGTGTCTAGTTGTGGAGTTTCCAGTTGTGGAGTTTTTAGTTGTGGAGTTTCTAGTTGTGGAGTTTCTAGTTGTGGAGTTTCTAGTTGTGGAGTCTCTAGTTGTGTAGTTTCTAGCTGCCGAGTTTCTAGTTGCGGAGTTTCTAGTTGCAGAGTCTCTGGTTGTGGAGTTTCTAGTTGCGGAGTCTCTAGTTGTGGAGTTTCTAGTTGTGGAGTTTCCAGTTGTGGAGTTTTTAGTTGTGGAGTTTCTAGTTGTGGAGTTTCAGTTTTTGGAGTTTCTAATTGTGGAGTTTCCAGTTGTGGAGTTTTGAGTTATGGAGTTTCTAGTTGTGGAGTCTCAAGTTGTGGAGCTTAAAGTTGTGGAGTTTCAAGTTGTGGAGTCTCTAGTTGTGGAGTTTCTAGTTGCGGAGTATCTAGTTGCGGAGTTTCCAGTTGTGGAGTTTCTAGTTGTGGAGTTTCTAGTTGCGGAGTGTCTAGTTGTGGAGTTTCAAGTTGTGGAGTCTAGTTGCGGAGTCTCTAGTTGTGGAGTTTCTACTTTTGGAGTTTCCAGTTGTGAAGTTTTTAGTTGTGGACTTTCTAGACATGAAATTTCTTGTAGCCGAGTCTCTATTTGTGGAGTTTGTAGTTGTGGAGTTTCTAGTTGTGGAGTTTCTAGTTGTGGAGTCTCTAGTTGCAGAGTTTCTAGTTGTGGAGTTTCTAGTTGTGGAGTTTAAAGTTGTGGAGTATCTAGTTGTGGAGTTTTGAGTTGTGGAGTTTCTAGTTGTGGAGTTTCTAGTTGCGGAGTTTCTAGTTGTGGAGTCTCTAGTTGTGTAGTTTCTAGCTGCGGAGTTTCTAGTTGCGGAGTTTCTAGTTGCAGAGTCTCTGGTTGTGGAGTTTCTAGTTGCGGAGTCTCTAGTTGTGGAGTTTCTAGTTGTGGAGTTTCTAGTTGTGGAGTTTGTAGTTGTGGAGTTTGTAGTTGTGGAGTTTCTAGTTGGTGAGTCTCTAGTTGCAGAGTTTCTAGTTGTGGAGTTTCTAGTTGTGGAGTTTCTGGTTGTGGAGTTTCTAGTTGTGGAGTTTCTAGTGGTGGAGTCTCTAGTGGCGGAGTTTCTAGTTGCGGAGTTTCTAGTTGTGGAGTTTCCAGTTGTGGAGTTTCTAGTTGTGGAGTCTTAAGTGGTGGAGTTTAAACTTGTGGAGTTTCAAGTTGTGAAGTTTTTAGTTGTGGACTTTCTAGACATGAAATTTCTTGTAGCCGAGTCTCTATTTGTGGAGTTTGTAGTTGTGGAGTTTCTAGTTGTGGAGTTTCTAGTTGTGGAGTCTCTAGTTGCAGAGTTTCTAGTTGTGGAGTTTCTAGTTGTGGAGTTTAAAGTTGTGGAGTATCTAGTTGTGGAGTTTTGAGTTGTGGAGTTTCTAGTTGTGGAGTTTCTAGTTGCGGAGTTTCTAGTTGTGGAGTCTCTAGTTGTGTAGTTTCTAGCTGCGGAGTTTCTAGTTGCGGAGTTTCTAGTTGCAGAGTCTCTGGTTGTGGAGTTTCTAGTTGCGGAGTCTCTAGTTGTGGAGTTTCTAGTTGTGGAGTTTCTAGTTGTGGAGTTTGTAGTTGTGGAGTTTGTAGTTGTGGAGTTTCTAGTTGGTGAGTCTCTAGTTGCAGAGTTTCTAGTTGTGGAGTTTCTAGTTGTGGAGTTTCTGGTTGTGGAGTTTCTAGTTGTGGAGTTTCTAGTGGTGGAGTCTCTAGTGGCGGAGTTTCTAGTTGTGGAGTATCTAGTTGTGGATTTTTCAGTTGTGGAGTTTCTAGTTGTGGAGTTGCGGAGTCTCTAGTTGTGAAGTTTCTAGTTGCA
>NW_027465064.1:0-26075 GCF_043290135.1 Rhipicephalus microplus
GATGACAAGGTGACTTCTAAAAAATAGGTCCTCCTATCGCGACAACGACCAGCCTGTCTGAAGCACTTCTACTGTTCACCCTGATTACCCCACTAGATGTTTCCATCTGTCGACTCACATCTTCATTTTGGATAACACTAAGACGAGCTTACATTGATAAATACGCACGAAAGTTTAGTGATGTATCATGTATCAGATGAAGCAACTCCGTTAAAAAATTATTGATAGCTTTGCTTCCAGGCTTTTTATACTGTAGCCTAAAACTTCGTAATGTCTTCTATGCACATGAACCAGATTGACAACGTAATGCACAACATGCTTAAGAATACTGCGAGGAACAAGATAACGACAAAATGACCAGCCACCCAAAAATTCGCTGTACATGTTTATAAATGTTCATGTACCCCAAACGAGGTGCTTATGATACAAGCCGAAAAAACTACAAGTAGGGCCTTGGAGTCTTCTGGAAGTAGACGTGTTGCATTTTTTCTGTAGAGGGCTTTAGACCCATAAGTGAGGAACAAAACTCCTGTATAATGAAGAATGTTGGCAGCTATCAGTTATAGAAAAACCTAATGCAGCTAATTTTCCCCGACACATCTGTACATTTAGAGAGGTGACGTAGCTTCTGTGATTGTGGCAGTAACTCCAACAGGACCAGTGCGAAAATTGGCACTACTTGGCTAGAAAAATGTCCAAACATGCCTGCCCGACTCCCTCTAGCCATCCTGGCTGAATCTGACACATGATTTCTTAACTGCTGGCTGGACAAAAACAAAACCACTGTAGCACTCACAATACACAGCGTGAAGTTCCTCTGGAGTGGTCAACTTCGTCTTCTGCGATGAAAGAGCAGCACAGTGTACTGATAAGGCACTCCTTGCAATGGTTTTCAATGCCACACAGTGACCTTGCTGTTCCTGTCGAAGAGAGCTTCGGGAGCTTGGAGGGTGCTTGCTCTTTTCTGGGGCTGCTGCCGCTCCTCGTTTTCTGCTCAAGGTCAACCTGCATAAAGTTGTAGACGAGGCTTTAAGAGTTGTATATAATGATATACAAATTTTCGCTGAACACACATTTCCTCGTGGCACACTGAGGAATTTCTTATAAAACTTAAGGCCTCGCATATGCAAACATTTACAATCGATCCGAAGATGCACTCGACTCTAAAGAAGCAAGTTTGTTATGTAGTGTATATAAAGAAAGGTCATTCAGCACAACCACAACTACAGTTGCACACGAAAACGACATTTTACACGATCCTGTTTATTTACATGGTCCATTTTATTTTATTTACACGGTCCATTTTACACGGTCCTGTTTTACACAATCTGGTCTGCATGAACTCTCGAACCGGGCACCATATAGGTTGAAAGACACACACAGACTTTGAGACAAACCTAGTTTCCCGTGGAGCATCCTCTTGCACTATAACAACACATCTCAATCTAGTTAGTTGGTCAGAACGAGGTGAAAACAGCTCGCACTTGAAAAGCACGGGCAGAAGGAAACGCCTGCACCCTGTGCTTTCTGTACATTTTCGTTGAGGTGCAGTTTTCCCCTTATTCTTACGCAATTTCGCATTTATAACATTGTTCGCTGCATAATCTTTGTGGCGTTAAAGTGTGATACCGTCATGTGTATCCCATGTAATTTATAAAAATAGAATACAAGGTAGCTTGATTCAAAAATAACAAAGTGCATCCAGTGCCATGTCCTGTAGCCATTCTGTAGGCAAGTGGCAGAATGATTTATTCTTCAAAACATAGCTTACTTGTAACCACTACAAGAGCTAACTCCTACACTGGCACATTCTGTTTGCCTCTTCAGATTATAAGGTACCTTTTTTACACCAGAAAATCTTCAAGAAAAATAGAAGTGTTGTAATTGTGAAGAAAGAAAAGTAGAAAAAAAAGATATTGATTGATTTGTGGGGTTTAACGTCCCGAAACCACCATATGATTATGAGAGACGCCGTAGTGGAGGGCTCCGGAAATTTTGACCACCTGGGATTCTTTAACATGCACCCAAATCTGAGTACACGGGCCTACAACATTTCCGCCTCCATCCGAAATGCAGCCGCCACAGCCAGGATTCGAGTCCGCGACCTGCGGGTCAGCAGCCGAGTACCTTAGCCACTAGACCACCGTGGCGGGGCAGGAAAAAAAAAGATAACCTGCCCTGTGCAGGGACCGAGCCTGCGAACTTCGAATAACATGTCCGATGCTGTATCAACTGAGCTACCATGGCGGCTATCCCTCTTCCATTTTGTACGGTACATATGTGCATTTATAGATGGAAGAGTCAGTCAGCGCTGCCTGTTACCATTATGGCGAGTGTGAGACACCTTTTTTTTTTGCCTACTGGCAATTACATTACGATTGCAATTACGTTACGATTACTTCCAATATCCCTATACTTCTTTGGCAGCATTATACATCTGTTCGTTCTCAGAAAATCTGCTAGTCACAGGAGGAGGCAATAGTTCGCTCTCCCACCTAAATGCATGTACTTGAACACATGCACAACTGATCAAAAAAAAAACAAGTCACACACCGCTAAGATCACTGAGATTTACTGTTTCAGATTCATGAGTAAAGGAAAGAACTATAAATTTAAGGGTTTGTTGTCTTTGTTGAACACATTATAATGAGAAATAGTAGAAAATGATGCCAAACAAACTATAGGGGATGTTATCAAAAGTAACTTTAGCAAAATTGTGAAAAGAAAAGTGAACAAAAACGTAACTTGGCAACGTTTTTTGACAATTGAATTGACATTCCTTTTTTAACATCCCTTTATTTTACTGGGTAATGTTGTCGGGTAATTCTCATTATCAGAGTGGTGAGTAGGCTGAAAAAGAAAGTATATGACATTGAGACTTCTTTTGAACACCTAAAAGTTTGAGGTACTTAAAAGAGTGGAAGCTACTTTGAGTAGACCAGAATATTTAGTTGGAGCGAAAAAAAAACGTACACACAATTTTACCAGGCTTTTTAACATATTTTGAGACGTAAAAGTGTATGCTGCCAGTAATGTTAAGTGCCAGTAATGTTAAGTACCATTACTTTTGTCACACTTTGCACTGTAGCAGGTGTAGTTAGAGTGGTGATAGTGAAGGATTAATCAAGCACGCCACCAACTGCGTTCACATCAATGGTCGCGTATTTTAAAATAAACCTGCTGTATAGTAAAAAAATTTTAGAGCATTTATGATTTTATCCAAATCAAGTTAAACCGACTGGGTAAGCAAACCATTTGCATAAAATCAAAAGGCATAAAGTGATTCATGTATTATAACTATGTGAACAATTTCAGCAATGCAGGGCAAAGTGACAACAGTTCTATTAAAAACCCCTCTCATTATAACATGCATGAAAAGCACCACACCAGAATATTTATAGTGCATGTAATATCGAGACTACTAGACTGTCTATTGACCTTTTAGAAGAAGGGTACCTCCTTCAAATTTAAGGGGCAACCACTCAGCCTTTTCCTGAGCTTTTCTGTGAATATTTCCTGAATTTCAGATATCATTAGGATTGATTTAGAGTAAACAGATTTTGCTTACGCATTGAAACCTAGTTCTGTATGTAACTGCAATTATGGGTGCCAAACCATATCCACTTAACTTTTAACATTTCACTTATTTTTTAACTGCAGCAGCACAACTAGCTATGGGTGCCCAAAAAGTAGCTAGAAACAATACCTTTACCTCTTTGAGCCTTTTGGAAGTGTTCAGCTTCTCAGTGCTCTCCTTACATTTTTTTAAATACGTGTTTGTATGCCCACTGCTCTTGCTCCTTGTACAGTGAGGAGGAGCACATGGCAAGAAGAGACAAGAAAGAAGCATAGCGAAAAAAAGCAAAATAAGCGAGGACCTCTTTTGTATCGTATAATGTGTGTAACATTACTATTGCGACAACATATAGACCAATTATCACGGCTATGTATCCATTGTAGAGTCATACACAGCTGCAACACCACGACTAAATTTCAACCTTGTGTTGGTTTAGGATCCCTTTATAGTGACAAGCTAATGATATCTGCATTTGTTTGGCACATACTAAGATGCAGTGAAATGTGATATGGTAATCTCATTTAGAATGCACGTCATGTGGCTTCATTGTATATGTGGCCGCAAGTAACTTTGGTTGCAAAGCAATATGGCAGAGCCTAAACAGACGTCACCGACCACTCCAATCTGAACTTGTCTTTGCTACTTGCCCATTATAATCCCAGCAAAAAATGAATAATTGAATCTGCTACAGATAAGTGCTAGCTTATGCTAAGGACCAAGTATGAAGGGTGTTTTGTCATTATTGAGATCAGTTATTTGTTCAAGAACACTTGCTGTCAAACACAAATACATTGCTGTCGAAGCATCAAGACACAAATATAAAGCAAAAAGAAGTGTCTCTTTAAAAATTACTGGCCACAAGGCAAGATAAATATTTAATATACTTGGGATGTAAGGCACGCACAAGAGGTGCTGCCATATTATACTTTTCCTTGTGTTGAAACCTGCTTGCTTTACTCACCCAACACATCTGTAAAGATGCCGTGAAAACACCAAGGAGCTGATGCAGCAAGGTTGAACACATGTCCAGGGATTCCACCATTCCTAAGCAGCCCTACAGCCTCCACAGTCCTGCAACCATTTGTAAGATAAATATAGTTCTACCCAAAGTTCTTGGTTTACAGACACACATGCAAGACACATAACCACTCTATAGGAAGTTTGCATGATAATGCGCTGGGTAGCAAAACGGGTGCCAATATCAAGTATCTCGGCCTGCCGCTTCTTTCTTTCCGTTCTTAATTAATCAATCCATGGTTATTAAATGTTCCCCCAATGTGAAGTGTACTGGCAGTCCGGTGAAGAATTGCAATGTATTTAGAACACAGTCCAATTCATGGGAAGTAAGCATGCAATAGCGTTTTGTCAGCTCTTCGAGAAAAGAGCATGGAGTTTAGCTAAAACCCATCTTTTTTATAAACACCATTCAATTTGATATAAAAGTTGTGAGAATTATGTAAAGGAACACGGTTTCATGTTTAATCAATAATTTCTTATAATGTACTGATATGAATGCAACTAACTGAATATGAAACCATAAATTTTGCTCGACAATTTAGAGTTATGAACACTATCGCACTTGCCTGCTGCATCTTGTCCAAAACAGCGGCAAGATAGGCTAGTTTGTGTAGGTGAGTAGTAATGAGCAGTGCAAACTAACAACAAGAAACACCAGTAACAACAGTATGGGGGCAAGCACAGACTGCCAACTGTATACTTTATTACACAAAAGTTCGCCTGAATATCAGTCAGACAACTTGTGCAAATGAAGGTCCAGTTGGGCATGAAGAAGTTACGAAATCAACAATGCTTGCTTTCACTAACAGGACCCTCGTTCACATAAAGTATGCCGCGATAGGCCCCTACCGAGGTACGTCACAGCATGATGTCACTGGCACATGTAAAAGGGGTGGCTGGAAAAACACTCCCGCTGGTGGCTCAGCCCGGTACAGTCGTGCGGTGTTTGGGGCAAGTTTTAATTTTTCAAAGCTTACACTTCACGTTACAATGTCGACATTAGCTGTAGTATGTGTCAGGAAACATCCAGCTGTGTGGTAAACTGTGTGGTAAAATATTTGCCACGCTGTCTGTTTATCTTGAAGAAGTGAACACACGTGGTGGCCTGTGCGAGCAACAGCGGCATAGTCTTCAAAAATGTGCACTGTTGATTGCGGCATGTAGTGTGCATTGAAAGGTATTGAGAATATCGGTTCAACTGAGAATACTGAGTGTGGTGTGTGCAGTGTCAATAACAATGTGTCTTGTTTGCGAAGACTAGCACTCATGGCAGGGACCGGTCGATGAAAATACTTGATTCGACATTTTAGTCAAGGTAAATATGCACTTGACGCAACCATATGCGAGTGGGTACATCTCGGTGTTTGCGCTGTGTGCAGAAAAAAATTGCAAGGTCACCGGGCTGGAAGATACCATTTGCTGAAGCTGCATGTATCAATCGCCCCGACGAGTACGCAAACTCAATAAAGGTATAACTCGTTTTATCGAAGGCCTCATATTTCTTCATGTAATAAGCAGAGATTCTTGTTTCACATATACTCAGTACCTTTACCGCTCGATATTCATGAAGTGACAATGCAAATCACAAGTTTGTGTGTTATGTCCTAAGGGAGCAATGTAAATATGCAAATAAGTTGTAGGTGTCAGATGCAGCGATGTAACTGCACAAAAGTTTACGTATATATTAGGCTACAGGTTTAGAATCGCATACATCTCAGTGGTCTATCAGGAACGTCACAAACAACTTCCTTGCTAACAAGCCCTAGCACAGAGGGAGGGAATGGCTGGCATGGTGCTTGAAGTGACGACACACTATTTGCACACATAGAGAGGTTTCTTATTTAGGCAACACTTTGCACAATATATTTTTTTAGATGCAAGACTGTACTCGTCCACATTGATCATACTGATGTCTTTTGTTGTTACTTTGTGCTGTGAATTACTAGGCATTTAGTCACCATGATCTTTTAAAGGTAATTTCAGTGTTCTCTCTCATATTGCTGACAACCGTGTTGTTGCATAAATCGGGCAAAAAAGCAACACAGAAAGGCTGTCACAATAAATACACCAACATGGTTATTCTCCTGCAAACATAAGTCGGCACTGGTCCTGTCATTACCCGTCTTCCTTCTCTCTTTGCCATGTTTGTGCTGAAACAGCCAAACACCTGATGAGTTAGATGAGAAATATTAACGCATCAAAACTATAAGTGCTTGCATCAGTAACTACACAACAGCGTAATAACCGCACCCCTGCCACACAGCAGCGAAACATATTTTGAACATGCTGGCAGTGTATTATTTTATAAAAAGCAACTCTGGCAGATTACAAAATCTCACATTGTGCATGCAAGTTTTCTTCAAAGTCAGGCGTACAATGTAGGTGCTGGCCGGTACATTATTAGTTACAAGCAAAGGCGTCTTGCAGGTACACATACAGATTGCACGAACACCTTTCTCTCTCTCTACACTTGGCACACACATTATATCTTTCAACAAGCACACGCCACTGTTTAGGGGCATAATAACACTCTACCGTGAACGTATGCTAATCAACCCACTTAGGCGGTTGGCTAGGTGAATCGAACCAAGTTACGAATTGTATCGCCCGCGAACGTAAACAAAAAGCTGCTTTGCATCAAATGGCACTGCAGGCTTCGTTTAATCAACAACGTAGCAAGCGCCGTGTGCGTCTTCCTCACTACATTGAACATATGAAAAAAATCGATCACCATACACATGCATGTTGCCGCAGTTGTCTCGAATTAGCTCCAGTAAGGCCGCGCCGATGCGCCATGGCTCTGCTGGCGTTAGCGTTGTCAAAGCGAATCGGCAACCGCACTCGCAAAGGCGCATAAGGTTGCCGTTTCACGACGCCTCGTTCGAGTGCAGCAACACACACTTGCACTGAGTGGTATACTTGGTCTACATAAAAAGGTGTCCCCCTTACCTTTAGTTTCTTTCACACTGTCCTGAGGGAAGCGACCACAGGCGTCAGCCGTCACCTCGGAGTCCTACGAGCGCCCGCCCAAACCGCCGATTCCTTGGACGACTCGCACTTGATCCTCACTCGGACAACCGCGGGAATAGGGCGCAATCTTAGCACATCACACGAACGAAGAACGGCGCTTCCTTGCGTAAATTTAACATTTCGTGCTCTCGTGTGTAGCAGCGCGAACACATGAGACACGCACCGAAACGGCATGCTCACAGAAACAAAGAAGACAAACAACATGTGGCTTTAGCTGTGAATGGATTCGATTTGGATATCTGTGTGAGAAAAATAAAAACAAAACATCTGTCGCTGCTATAAACTGAAAAAAAATGTATGTTATCTGGCAAACTTTAAAAGTGATAAACGGTTATTCAAAAAACAAGTTACAACTTATGAACCGAAGTCGAAGAAACAACTTGATGATTTATGGTTTAAGTGAAGAATCAAAAGAAGATAACAAATCTCTGCAAGACAGGGTTCAACAACAAGTATTTAAGGACTTACTAGGCGTCGAAGTGAATTCGATAGAGCGCATCCACAGAGTAGGTTTTAAACGTGCTGGGAAACACTGACCTATTATGTTAAGGCTATTTGATTACTCTGAGAAAACTACAATTATGTCGGCTTGTTTCAAGCTAAAAGGAACACAGATTTCCATATCTGAAGATTTTTCCAAGAGAGTTCGCGACTTACGCCGCAGGTTGTGGCATTCGGCAGCAGTAGAAAAAACCAATGGAGCAAAGGTTTCACTCTTGTTTGATAAACTGAAAGTAGACAATAAAGTTTATATCTGGGACGAGCTTTCAAACCAACGGCTGGAAGTTACACGACGTGATGCGCAGGCCCGGCGGAATTCTGGTCATTCTGCAACAACCCGAGTGAACACGAGAAGCAGCAGTAAAAATTGACAGCCTGTGAGCAAAGTTCTCAGAGTTGTTTCACTGAATGCGCGTAGTGTTGTTAACAAAGCCAGTTCCCTTGAAGACGTTATCTCCTGTTACCAGCCACACGTCTTAGTAATCACTGAGACATGGCTACATGCAGATGTGCAAGATTCGGAAGTCATACCATCTTCTTACAAGCTTATTCGTAAAGATAGGGAGTAACGCGGTGGAGGAGTAGCAATCGCTATTAAAAATAACGTCGCATTTACTGTTTTGGATGGCATCAACAACCACGAAAGCGTGTGGTGCAGAATTAAATTTCTTGGTAAAAGAATACTTTTAGGGGGCGTGTATTGACCACCGAGTTCTTCGCCCGAATACTTAGAAGCCATTCAAGACTACCTTGCAGATATTACAAATTCTCGATCCCGGACTATAATAACAGGAGATTTCAACCTACCGGGTATAAACTGGGCTGATTTTTCTTATGATGGCAAAGAATCTCGAAGTGCAGATATACTGATTACGACCGCATTCAACTTCTGCTTACAACAACTAGTTTCTGAGGCTACTAGGGTTTACAGTTCATCATCATCCTCCCTTGATTTGGCACTGGTTAGCAGCTCGTTCCAAGGTTGTTCCGCCAATGTAGAAGAAGGAATATCTGATCACAAGTTGCTTGCTGTGTCATGTCCCTGTTTCGGGAACACGTTCATTTACTAGACCGTCGGATACTTTCGTGAGAGATTACACTCATGCGGATGATAACGCTATTTTAGAATATTTGGAATCGCGCTTTGATTGTTTTAGCCAAGTTAATAATGTCAATGAAATGTGGTCAAATTTTAGAGAAATTGTTCTCTTTTGCGAGCAAAGATATGTGCCGTTAAATAAGAAACGAGTTAATAGGGAATATCCGTGGTTCACGAGAGAAATGATTCATTTGAAACGCAAAATTAAGCGTCAGCGCAAGCGTCAGAACACGAGTGATTTTTCAAGCCTTACTTCTAAGCTGCGAGAACTAACGCGATCGGCAAAGAACAGATTTTTTTCAGATACTCTACCGTCATTCATGAAGAATGAACCCCAAAAATTCTGGCGCTATCTGTCAAAAGATAAACGAGGCATTTCAGAGATCAGGGTCGAGGAGAAAGTATTGTTGACGCGACTACCATTGCCAACAAATTTAATGTCTTTTTCCAGTCCGTTTTTACACGGACAGCCACGCATGCTCAGTTGCTGTCATATGGCTCTGATAGCCCTCATGCCAGAAGTGGAAATCACTGAGGATAGAGTCCTTTGCCTTTTACACAAACTAGTTGTAAAGAAATCACCTGGTCCGGACGGACTATCTATACTTTTTTGAGTAGATATGCTGTTTGGGTGGCAAGATATTTACATCGCATTTACACTGCATCGTTAGACGCTGCAATTATTTCCGATGACTGGCGCTCGGCAAAAATAATTCCGGTACCTAAATCGGGCTCCACTTTGGAAGTTAACAATCACAGGCCTGTTTCCTTAACTAGTACTTGCTGTAAATTATTTGAGCACATTATATTTAAGGCCATGATCACTTACTTAGAAAATAACAAACTACTGTATGCCCAGCAGCATGGATTTAGGTCTGGTTTGTCGACCGTCACCGAACTGGCTGAAATAACTGATGATTTAATTAGAACGCTTAATTTGAAAGGTCAGACCGATGCCATATTTTTGGATTTTTCTAAGGCCTTTGACGTCGTACCCCATCAGAATTTAATAACAAAATTATTAGCTACAGGCATTGAGCAGAAGGTTGTAGCATGGATCGCGAGCTACTTGAGTAACAGGAGACAGTGTGTTACCATAAATGGCTGTCTCTCGAAAGAGTTGGCAGTGCATTCGGGAGTTCCGCAGGGCTCAGTCCTCGGACCTCTTCTTTTTTTGGTTTATATTAATGATATTTATTTCTGTGTCGAGCCACCGATCCAGATTAAACTATTTGCGGACGACTGCGTAGTGTACACATCCATAAATAACCAAGAAGACCAAATTAAACTTAATGATGCCTTGCGCTCAACTAACGAATGGTGTATAAGGTGGGGACTAAAAATAAATCGTTCAAAAACAAATTCCGTTACGTTTACCAACAAAACGTTACCCCTTCATTTCACATATTTCATAGGAAATGCTGCAATCACGAGAGCTGATCGGGTTAAATATCTGGGAGTTACACTTACCAGTAACCTCAGTTGGGAAACGCACGTTGAAAATGTGTGTTCGGGTGCACTGAAGAAATTATCCTTTTTGAAAAGAAAACTGCGTAACACTCCTCCCACGTTAAAACTAAAAGCGTATAAAGCACTCGTGCGACCAAAATTGGAGTATGCTGACATTATTTGGAGCCCTTGGCAACAATATTTGATTAAGAAAATAGAAAGGGTCCAAAATTTAGCTCTGCGCTTTATATATTCCGCTTACTCCCGACAACATAGTGTAACTAATCTACGTAATAGGGCAAGCCTACAAATACTAGAACACCGCAGGATAATATCCAGATTAAAATTCGTCTACCAACTTGATCACGGGGACTTTAAATTATCACGGGAACGATACATTCAGCATCCTTCTAAACTTTCAGCTAGGACAAATCACAACAAAACGTTTAGGCAGCCACCTAGCCACATTATAGCCCACAAGTTCGCTCTCTTTCCTCGCGCAATTTTTCATTGGAACGCATTACCTGCGGAAGTAGTGAATGCTGCCTCGACGGCTTCATTCACTCAACAGATAGAAAAGATTAATTTCACCATATAAGTGATGTATGCAGATAATAGTGTCATTTGAGTGCAAATCATCCGGCTACAAATGTTGAAAATATTCTCAGTTGAGCGCAGTTTTGTTGAACAGCGAGAAAATATATTTGACTTTTCTGTACTTTATAGTTATGTATTCTTTCATTTATGCCCTGTACTCCAATGTATTACTAGTTATTGCTTGAATGTATTGTTTGTATCCCACTCCTGCATGGGCCCGGGTAGGGCCTGCAGTATCTGTAAATAAAAATAAAAAATATTTTTGCAGGTCTTTGTTTTGTTTTTGTTCTAGCAGACGACAGCCTCCTACTGCTTCTACGACAGACGTAGTGCGGTTTCACGTTCGGTGCGTGACGCCGACGCAAAGCTCTACAGTAGTGATATCAGAGTTATCAATTCTCAATGAATCATAGGATGGCTACAAAGCAGTAACATTTTGACATAGTGCAGTACGCAATTTTTCAAGGTATGACATTTCTTTGCTCTGAAGCAAATCGAAGCAAGCCGGCCGGCGCAATCAGCTGATGTCGCCGCTACGCGAGGCATGGTCGTGCGCAATAGCGTCGCGCCCCGCGCTCGATTTGTCATCAAGCGATAGAGCTACTAAGTGGAATACAGCTAGATGCAGGGATTAATGGCGTATCACTCTAATTCCCTGTGGTGGCCGACTCAATCGCAAGAGAGCCCCGGGAAACAACCTTCAACTGCTCAAGCTTGTGTGGGGGTGTAAAAATACTTGTTTTCATCCGCGGCGGGGCAGCAATCTATAGTTGAAAGACATGCGAAAAGCATGTGACGTATATACAATCCCAAAACATATGCACACAACAATAGATACCATCGCATATCGTACATAAATATGCCAACACATAGCGTGTAAAAAGTAAATTTATATACATAACTTAAACTCACGTGCTACCTTCAGCGCGAATAGCTTAGCAAGCTAACGCACTCAGTACACGTACGCGAGCACAACTAAGTGGCGCAGGTTCGAGTCCCGCCAAGTTAATTTTTTTTTCTGTTTTTTTTTCAACGTTTTTATTGTACTGCTATCTTTTCTAATGCCTTAGGTTCTAAAACAAAATAAAAGCAATTGCGTTCAAGTACGTATGTGGGACTGTGTTTTTTTGCGCAACAGTTATTAGTATTTTTATTTTCATTAATAATTTTTTTATTTATTTCATAATATAACAAAATTAAGGACTAAGGGGAACAATGGGTCTGCTTGATTGTGAAGGGACTCGAGAAGTGAGAAAACTCAAACCAAAAAATTTATTTGAGAAAAAACTGAGCATTTCACAGCCGGACCAGTTTCTTCAAGGGTAGGCCCTAGGTATGCGCGAGACTTGCTATATGACTCATCTCAAGCTGTGGCAGTTGAGAGAAGGCAATATCACTGAGAAGCAGTTCCAAAATATATTTTGGTTGATGTTTTTTGATTCCTCTAAAATAAGGGCTGCACAATTGTGATCGAGCCAAACCAAGAATTGCGGGCACGAAGTCATCAGACAGAAAATGAATAATGTTGATTGTTTGAAAAATTGCCCTTAATAAAAGGAAGAGTTATGGAGTGCTACGTAGCTTAACTCGCAGTAGAAATTTTATATATACATATAGATAGTTTAAAATGGACAATGTTGCACACACAGACATTGGTTAAATTTCTTTGCAGCACAGTTGAAGCATCTATGTAGAACTGAAGCATCAAGAGAAGCTCATGCGTCCTCACTTTATTGCGCTTTACATAGCTTGTATGCGTCCATGCAGCCATGATATGATATATTTTAAAGCATTTGTTTAACCTATAATCTTCTTATTCATTAAAGCTGGCCCATAAGTTGTGTCTTATGTAGCACTACAATTGAAGCGTAATCTGCATGGTGGTCTGAAACAATGCTTTTGAAAATCTCAAAACGACCCAGCTCTATACACGACCATCCGTGCATCAGTGATAAGCACCATTATGTGTTTGTACATATCAGTTGTGCTCTCATACTTAATTATTTTTCTGACCATCCCCTCTGCCCCTACCTCGTTTCTGTCGTGAAGCTGTGGCAAGTTGTGTATAGCTGTATTTATTTTTTAGAAGCACATACTATCAATAAAAAAATTATTTTTAGGCTACATGCAATTAGTTTTCATAGATTTTCATTTCATTTTACGGTGCTGAGGAGAGCTAAGCTCATGGTCGATATTTTAAAATGACATTTTTCTGTGCCAATGTTAATGAGAACAGTTTCATTAATATTGACAAGTTCATTCACATTGAATTTAGTTCTCATTATTATTGTTTCTACCAAAAAACGAGCCCTTGAAGTTATGTTTTTTTGCTTGATTTGTTTTTGTGTGACAGCATGCAAGTAAAATGACAGTTATTGTCATTCCTTGTGAATGACACATTTTCCGTGTGACAGACTTTAGCACCTGGTCATCTGCAGAAGTTGTATTCATTCTGGAAAAGGGCGAACAGCGGTGACTGACAACACAGACTAGCCTGCGTTATTCTTTTGTACTATATATGTCACTGTGCATTCATTTATAACTTTATAGAGCTCGGATTTCCTGCTTAAAATGTGACAACTGCAGAGTTTCCACATTTTTGCAACAATCCACATGCCTTTCATACACTATTGCACATTTTCGTAAGCACCTTGCAAAATCTGTATATTTCCGTAAGACCTTACATTCTGCATTTTCCTTATGAAAGCTTCTGTACACTCCATAGACTTTCCTTATCCTTCCATATCTTCCATCATGAACTCTCCGTATGCTTCATAAGTTTCCTTATCTTTCCTTATCCTTCCATATACTCCATAAAAAGCTTTCCATATATGCCATACATTTTCCTTATCTTTCCGTATACTCCATAAAAAGCTTTCCGTATACGCCATACAATTTCCTTATCCTTCCTTATACTTCATAAGAAGCTTTCCGTAAATGCCATACAACTTCCGTATATTTCCATAAAACTCCATATTTTTTCCGTATGTAGCATAAGGAAATGTTACGGAGTCCATATATTTTCCGTAAGATTTCATACGGAACGTTTCAGTAGGGCATGGAATGAATTTACTAGAAGAGCTTATTGCCTTAGTAAATCAACACAGCAAAAATTTTAAGAATCTATCCAGTGCGAGTGGAGTTACAAAGGTTTGTCACGTGCTGCAATTGCATTCTCTCTTCTTTTGTCCCGATGAAAGCGCTGGAAGCTAAGCAGGGAGGGGTGGCCGGGGCAAAACAACTGCACTACCTGTGCCCCGTGACCTCGAGCACTTTTTTGTTTGTTCGAATGCGAGGCTTTTTCAGTGTGATCGCGCGCGCACTCGGGGATAAGTAGCGGCCTCCCGCGGTGATCTCTGTGACGAGCCTTTTCGCTCATGGGCGATTTTTCGCTCACAACCAACGGTACCAACGCAGACGGCGGAATTTCTGCGACACGAGCTCTGTAACACTATCGCGTCAACAAAGACATATAATAACACACTCCAAACAGAAATCTTCTTCCTCTTGGTCTTCGAGCACCTAGATGATGATACGAACGCAAGCCAAGCTATATATACCATCAAAAACTGTAGCATATTCAGTGCGCTCTCCTTCCAGAAAAAAAAAAAACGCCAGGCCTGTCCTGAATGAGCTGCACTGTCACAACAAAACCTAGAAACGCGGCCTTTCAGAGCCTCTTTCAAACACTCTTTGCGTAGCTTCTTCAAGCATGCTTGTAAGGTACACAATGAGCCATAAATCATAAACATTTTAGTGTAGTATGAAGGCATTCACTATACCATTCGTCGTCATTCTTCGGAGAAGCGTGGTAACCGCTACACACTTCCAAATAATTTTGTGCAATTTTTTGATAATGGGGCAGACGACAACGAAGAGTTATGCCTGAATCATTTGTAAGAGGTTGGAGCATTTCTGACTCACTAGTTACGCAATTGGCATTGTGTGACACCTGGTTGATTCTTTGTTGTCGTAAAACTTTGTATTACTCCTATTAACGTGATTCCTTTCCCGGCATCAAGCCTGTGTAATGTTAAGGTGAACCATTGACAATGCTTCATATTTTAATACCATGCACTGAAAGCGACCCTATCACAATTAAGCATTTCCCACTACGGCGCTGAGAGCAAATGCATCTTCATTGAGCGATGTTTATTCGTTAAGATTCGCTTTCTAACACATTTCACTGTTCCCGTTTTCAAATGATCTTCATTGATTTCCTATCATCTACCCTAGTTATCCGCAGCATGACGCCTGAATAGAGGTCACTGCTACAGTGGCTACAACACAGAAAGCACTGGTATTTCTGCCTTTTACCACAAAGGCTTTGAGGAGACACGTGTGCGATTGTCCATGACGTCAAGATTTTATTATCACAATCGTTCACGCTCATTTTCGATGCGCACTTTACATGTCATTCACATAATGTTAATACCTGTACATTTGGGAAAAGGAATTTCAGGCCTCTATTGGGCGCGAGGCCCACCACTGGAGGTGTGAGCGGTGCGATGACGTTGACGTGCATGGTTGGATCACGTGATCTTGCCTCGGTCTGGCGAAGGAAAGCTGGCGGTTCGATGCGTTGTTCTTAACTGCGACTTCGACGTGTTGTCACTTTCGAACAGCGTTGTTTTGCTCTCACTTAATCTGTGTGGACTTCTACAGACTACACAATCCAGAAAGTTGCAGTAAAGGTTATGGGTGGTGCACCAGAGCGCACTACGTACGCGACGCCACTGTCACGGCCACTGACAGTGTCACCTCTCTGTTTCTATGTTGTTCTGGTCGTTAGTTCAAGCCCGTGGTGTTGGAATGAGCAGCGACCACGATTGTTCACATAAAAACCGAACGTTTCAGTTACCGCACGGAAGGCTCGTCCACAAGGAAAAATAAATGTGCGAACAGCCCGATTGTGTACATGTTAAAATACGACGTACATGCATGTGGGGTAGTTACCATTATTACATTCAGGAATGTGCGCCGTCGCCTGAATTGTCAGAGAGTCAAGATAAAGCCTCAAAATTCTGTTATTTTCTTTAATGCTTGTTGATCTAACCATATTTAGGTCTATTTCTTGGTGCATTCCTTTTGCGTGCTCGTCCAGCACGTTCGTCGAAACCTTCTTTCTTACATCATACTTGTGCCACTCCAGTCTACTAAACCTACCTTTCACTAATTTAACTTTTACCACAATCTGCGCCAACCCCCCTTTCCTCCACGGGTGTGTGTTTTTATGTTTGTACCCGGCAAGAAGGGCTTCCACCCACCAGTGAAGTAGCCAGAAGGTAGCACACCTTCTGGCTACCTCGCACTTTTCTCCGCGGGTGTGTGTCTCCATGTTTGTACCCGACAAGAAAGGCTTCCACCATCCAGTGAAGTAGCCAGAAGGTAGCACACCTTCTGGCTACCTCCCACTTTTCTCCGCAGGTGTGTGTCTCCATGTTTGTACCCGACAAGAAGGGCTTCCACCCACCAGTGAAGTAGCCAGAAGGTAGCACACCTTCTGGCTACCTCCCACTTTTCTCCGCGGGTGTGTGTCTCCATGTTTGTACCCGAGAAGAAGGTCTTCAACCCACCAGTGAAGTAGCCAGAAGGTAGCACACGTTCTGGCTACCTGCCACTTTTCTCCGCGGGTGTGTGTCTCCATGTTTGTACCCGACAAGAAGGGCTTCCACCCACCAGTGAAGTAGCCAGAAGGTAGCACACCTTCTGGCTACCTCCCCCTTTCCTCCGCGGGTGTGTGTCTCTATGTTAGTACCCGACAAGAAGGGCTTCCACCATCCAGTGAAGTAGCCAGAAGGTAGCACACCTTCTGGCTACCTCCCACTTTTCTCTGCGGCTGTGTGTCTCCATGTTTGTACCCGACAAGAAAGGCTTCCACCCACCAGTGAAGTAGCCAAAAGGTAGCACACCTTCTGGCTACCTCCCACTTTTCTCCGCGGGTGTGTGTCTCCATGTTTGTACCCGACAAGAAGGGCTTCCACCCACCAGTGAAGTAGCCAGAAGGTAGCACGCCTTCTGGCCACCTCCCCCTTTCCTCCGCGGGTGTGTATCTCCATGTTTGTACTCGACAAAAAGGGCTTCCACCCACCAGTGAAGTAGCCAGAAGGTAGCACACCTTCTGGCTACCTCCCACTTTTCTCCGCGGGTGTGTGTCTCCATGTTTGTACCCGACAAGAAGGGCTTCCACCCACCAGTGAAGTAGCCAGAAGGTAGCACACCTTCTGGCTACCTCCCACTTTTCTCCGTGGGTGTGTGTCTCTATGTTTGTACCCGACAAGAAGGGCTTCCACCCACCAGTGAAGTAGCCAGAAGGTAGCACACCTTCTGGCTACCTCCTTCTTTTCTCCGCGGGTGTGTGTCTTCATGTTTGTACCCGACAAGAAGGGCTTCCACCTTCCAGTGACGTAGCCAGAAGGTGGCACACCAAGCCCATGCGCCCTCCACCCCTCCCGCCCAATTTCCAATATTTTTCCCACGTCATCTGCCTGGCCCTCCCCCGAAGTCTATTCAAGTTGGTGACCACTCCGGAAAACTTTCTGCCTACGCTCCAGCCGTCCACGACTTCAGCTCGCATGGTTCCTGGCTTATACGTTTGTGGAATGGGCCTACAGCCACTGTCACTTCTTCTCAATGTTGTCTTGATCTATAAGCGAGAACACGGTCAGCTTTTGAATGAAGCTGAAATGTCACGCAGCTTTTGAATGAAGCTGTAAAAAGCGAGCGAGGCGGATCAATCAAACCACGCATGTCGCAGGGATGCATCCACATGGTGACGCCACGGTATGTCTTTTCGCCCAACACAGCCGCTTAACATGACCATACTTCATGCTCTTAATCATGCATTGGCACTCTTTGGCTATCAATCGGCCCTTGTGCCAATAAACGTCACATATCTTCATCACAAGCCTGCCTAAGGCCCATCTGCAACAGAGTTAAAGGCACTGATGTCCCTCTGTAGAGCTTCACAGACGGAGTTCAACAGTGCCTACTTTTTGTATTCTTTCTTTTTACCTTCCTTTTTAAAGAGCATGAATTTGCGTTCTATATGATGTCTTTGTTCGGACATACCAGCAAACAATTCTTAACGTGAAAGATACACGGTTGTTCTTGAAAAGAATGATTGTGAATAGTAATGTGAGAGAAGAGAGAGAGGAAAAGAGCAAAACCCAAAAATTTTTGAAGGATGGAAATTACCAGCGTCCAACTGAAGCTTCTTTAACTAATGAACTGCTCGTTCACGGGTTGAAGTGCGGGTCTGCATGGTCGACATTGCGAAAATTTGAACGAACGATAGCTAAATTCCTTCGAGCTGAGGTGGCGTTCAATTTTAGTGAGAGTCCTGCAAACTTCCGTACCTACAAATATTCTGCTCGTTAGAATTAGCAATCCCAAATGCTCTTTCAAGTCAATCATTCCCAAACCGACATCTTTTTGGACATGTGACATATGCTGCAATTTCTTGATGGAGTGACCGCCAGTGGTAGCCAAAGTGAACTCTTAGAGTAAATGAAGCTGCTCAGGCACAAGAGCGTTATAAAATGTTCTTAATACCACAGGTGTTCGACTAACTAAATTTAAAGAATTAGTCAAGCACATAGTGTTTATTTTTCATATATTCATGATGTTAATAGATCTCGAAAGAGGCTACAGGATTGTTTCGCTTGTTGTTTCGCTTTTTTGGTGACGCAGTGGCACCCTCTTTTGTGCAACGCCAGAATCAGTTCCGTGTGTTCGAAGAGTTTTAGCAATTTTAAGTTAATATTGAGAGTATCGCCTGGCTATTTCTGTCAATTATATTGTTTAAAATTTTGTCCCTCCGTTTCACCCTGGTTTTTGCATTGATAGCCTTGCTCTGAACTGTGTTGATCGTTTTATTATGAACGTAATCACGCGAAACTAGATTATTTGATGGTGAGCCTGGGCCCTATAGAGTACCACACTTACAAGTTTAGTTAGCTGGTTTCAACTTCACTTACCCAGTGTCAAAAATTTTTTCACAGAAGGAGCCCGAATGCTTGTGAAACCCTGCTTCGCGATAAAAAAGGAGCTACATTTTTATGTGATCTGCAAAGCTTTTGTTTATTAACCGGCCCATCTTAATGTCTTTTTCTTTTTCTTGTTTTTCGTAAACAGGTTTTTATTTTCAGCACGTAACCTGCATGACTTCTAAACTCGTGAACACGGTAGATGGCACAGAAAAAAGAAGAAACAGCCCGGTAACTGAACATTAGAGTGCAGACGATGTTGTTGATTCTAGTTTAGAACGACGTGGCGACGCCTTGGGGAGCAGTTTTCGGCTACAGAACATTGTGCCCAAGGGACGAATCAAACGGCTTAATAAAACGCTAAATGACATCTACTTTCAGATTCAGGTCAACCGAGGTCTGTACAATAGTGGTGGAAACCTTGTTTAATGTAACACATACTCACGATTCTTTCTACCTCTGTCACAAAAAGAAAAACACTTATACGTATGTCCCACGAATAAGATTGCAAAATGTTAAATATGAGGACGTAATTTTAAGGCAAAAGCTTTAAATGCATCCTTCAACGCAAAGCTTAACCGTCAGGGTCGGCGTCCCGTGGCAACGCCTCCTCTAGCAAGATGCCTGCGACTTGAGCCGAAGAGTTGGTTCCCGGCCCTCTCGTGTTCTCTCCTCCTCCGTATCCCCAAACAGTGTCGGCTGTGAGCGCTCGCTGTGGTGGCTGCTTTAAATTTTGCAGCCTCCGAGAATAAAACAATGTCTATTGCCGTCTCGGAGGCAACACAGTCATGTTTCTGTAATGGCGTCTCTTCCGAATCCAGCAAAAGTAGTAGTGTTGGCTGCGAGCGCTTCTTGTGGAGGAAGCACTGAACTACGAGGAACCTCCTGTCCCCATGGGAAAGCGCGCGACGTCACTAGCATCTTTCCAGAGGAGGCGCTGCCCGTGGTGTTCGGGACGAGTCATGCAAAAATATCATCACGCGATGACGCCTCTATATAGAATCATGAATCGCCAAAGTCAGTTACCTCAAGGTAACGTCATCATGGCATCTCGTGGTGTTATCTTTATGTCAATATGAAGTCACGTGAAATTAGTAAGTGATCACGTGGCTTCATTTTCTCGTTCGGTCATACAAAAATCTATCGTCATTATAAACGAGCATCAGCCACAGATATTGCTTATAAATCTCTTTACAAATGGCTCTTTCACTTTTTATTTTATGTTAACGTAGTGGAACGCCTGAGCTATGCTTTTGCTGAAGTAAAATTCAGTATAGCCTCACTGCCGACGAAATAGCGTTGAAGTAATACATTAGCTGATTTGATCTAGTATTCGTAATTGTTGCCTTAAAGGGGCCATAAAACACTTATTTGAGTAACCATGGAATTAAATCTTTGAAAAAGCTTATTGCCTCACAAATTCAACGGTACAAAAACTTGAAGAATCCGTCCAGTATGAGCGGAGTTACAAAGAATTCTCACACGCTGCAATCACACTCTCTATTCTCTCGTTAGAGTTACTTTTCTCTTCTCTCTTGGAGTTACTGTATATGCCGCCTAAATGTAGCACGTAGAGTAACTCTAAGCAGGGAAGAATGGGAGGTGAAAACAAAAAAAAAACGTCATGCGCGCCTCGTGACATTTATCACTTTTTCTTTTTTCAATACGTGGCTTTTTTAGCGCGATCACGCACCCACGTGTGGAAAAGTGACGGCCTTCCGTTGCAATCTCTGTAACGCCCAAGCACGCCATGTTCAAATAAGTTAATGGCGAATAGATGAGCATTCTACGAGGAATTTTCGGGTGTCCTCCATTGTTTGGCGAGGGAAGAGAAAGAAATTTTTAGCTGACTGATAATTTACTGTGAGATAATATTTGGGTCACGTGTAGTCGGGAGCCTCTACTACCGATCGGGAGTGTTTTCTAAGCATACTCTAAAAGTTTTGCAGGGCCCCTTAAAAACTCTAGTGATGGCCTACTGGTTCGGGAAAAATACTTTACACACAAAAAAACAATTCTATGCTTCAAACCAACTAAGCATAACGTATTTCTTGCCAATCACGTTGCGGCAATAAAGGAGTCCGTTCTCAAGTTGTTTCAACCAGACAAACATCTCTTTTTTTCTTTTTTGTTTGCTTGATAGCTGAAATTTCAGCTACATTTGCAAACATTTAAAAGTCTGTTCATGCATTGATTTTTATGCTATCGGTACAGCGCGAATGAACTCGTTTCGCATAAATTTCTGTGTCAGCGGCGTCTTTGGTTGTGAGCAATAAAGTAAAGTTGGCCATGCAGCAAAATTCGAGGTAGAAATAACTAAAGGAAGCAGCCAGATGCGTTTGAACTCTGACTTTTCTTATGGCATGGTTCAGGACTCAACCGAAAACAAAGAGCCGGTGTGCAATGAGAAAGACGTGTGTGTGTGTGTGTGTGTGTGTGTGTGCACGCGAATATTGTTATCGCCCTATCGCATTCAAATCTTAAAGTCGAAGCCTATGCATCCCCCAACTTTTCTATTGCTTGTTGTCATTTTGAAGCTTCTGAGCTTTAAACGAACTCGGTTGAAGGTGAAACCTCATTACTTCCTAATTACAGTCGTTATCATTCAAATGCTCGTTTTTTTACGTTAGATTATATTACAAACAAATGTCAATCATGTTCAGTGCGATTACCAAAACTTTCTTGTATTTAGTTCAGTACAGCGGATAATTTGCTTCATCGATGTTTGATTCTACTGCACCATCCAGATGCGTTAATCTGCTCGTTTAAATCTGATGGGTGTGCTCGTTAGTTCTGTCGATTACAGGCGCAGCTGCCGAATGCCTAAAGTATTATCAAAACTATGACCGCCACGATAAATTGCATGACGATTTGTTTTTATTGCTTTCGTAAACGCCAAGTAAGAATTGCAATCTATCGACAGTTTAATTCAGTTCCTGACAGCGCTATAGAGCGTCCATTTTTTTTCTGATTTTTTTCCCAACATCTATAGCCAAATATGTGGCACAGGTATTGGTGGTAAAAGAATGTATCAAGAGTTCTTTTCTATAATGTAGACAAGCTAATCAGTTCGAGTTACAACAAATTCAACGAAGGTTATTGCAGTTTCAATCAGGGAACTGATATGTGCACGAATTCTTTCATGATTATGTGTTTTTGTTCTAAAATCACGACACTACCTAGAAAGTGGCCGTAGATAAGGGATATGCAAATTTCGACCACCTATGCTTTTCAAAAGCGCTCTTAAACATAAATAGTCCAGCCACTAGCATGCTGACTGCATCTAAATGCGGCCGCCATGGTTGTGATTCAATCTCGTGACCTTGGAATCATCACTGAAGTGCTCTAACCACTGCGTTACCATGCCGAGTTGTGTGGACTGCTTCAGAGAGGATTAGTCCAAATGCTCTTGAAAAAACAAATTTGAAAAGACACCCCACGTGCATACCTAATTAATTAAGAAAATTTTGGCGCTTTCTCTTCACAATTGCAGAAACGTTTCCAAGAAGAGTGAGCCTTTTGAGAGTATATAGAATACCCGCGTTCCATAATCAGCCTTGGCAGCGTATTTTTTTTTCATTTTCTTTGCGCGAATATCTTTCTGAGCATCGGCAAATCTCTGTCTTACCAATCCTGCTTTACAAAGGTCAACCGAAACTTTTCTCGGGTATTCTGCGTGTGTTATACCACGTTAGCCAACTTAGAAGGCCTGTCACTGCGTGCGAGTTATAACATTGCACAATCCACCCACATAAGTTGGCGCCTGCATATTTAAAACGTGGCACGCAGAAACCAAAACACAAAACTCATCCCTGAGAACCGAGCTATGCCTTGAAAGAGCGGAAACCACGCCGAGGCAACTGCGCTGGATGAGTCGCGCCGCACCAAAATAAGCCACGCCTTATTTCGGCCTCCAGTATGTTTTTTTAAACCAAAAATAAACAAGGTGTCAAACCCGTCTGTGCGTGGCCTGGCATGTTATAACTTTGGAGGAAAGAGCCGGTGTTTGCCTACTTAAGGATTCAGAGTAGCGCTGTAACGAGAAGCTTGCACGCAAGATTTTTCGCACATCGCGCAGAAGCAATGTTTCGTACATCTAATGTCATACTTTCGTCTGCCACCTGTCTCATTCTCTCCCTTTCTTTCTTTGCTCTTTGACGAAGCGTTAGCCTGGAGTTAGCTACCTCGCAAAAGTTTATCGCTGTAGAACTGAGTCACGTTCGAAAAGTAGGCATCACGTTCCGAAACTTTCAATGCAGCAAAACGCCGATTTATTCTTTGCGTTTATAAAGACAAGGGTATGCACACTTGAGTTCATTCATTGCACAAGCTAAAGTTGTGCAACTTCTGAATGGGACCTTAAGGGTTTCGCATTTGCGGCTTCGGTGGTTGATGGCGTAACGAATATACAGTTAGAGCTCCGCGAAACGTTAAGATAACACACTCAATATGGGATAAACTGTAGGGGTGCTTGGGCCCCCGTAAGGTACAACAGTGGCACCTATCATGACATTTTTCGTACCAATCACGGGAGTGTTTGGATGTTCTTGCGAGTGCACATCACCTCGAGTCGCTTTAATGCTCGCCCTCGTTTCACTCTACGGTGATATGAGCCACGCATTTGATAACATGGAGTATGTAGGCAAGCAAATGGGGAGTTATTTACGGCTTTACGGGCAACTGAAACTCTCGTGATAAAACGAGAATATCCAGCGATCGGGACCCTTGTAGAACCATTCAGTTCGCTCGGCCACGCGCTCTCGTGGTGTATCTCGTATATACTCAATGCTATAGGTAGCCGGCAGCGGAGTTTTCGCGGTCACCTTGACTGTCAATGCGCGCATACCCCAGCCGCTCTCGCTGACGTAATCCGCTTTTCAGAAGTTTTCTCTGTTTTCCAGCGCCTTCCTGCGAAAGTAGCCTCACGATAAAGTTATATCACGTGGTTAAGTAAACCAAACTGCAGTATCTCGGGCGCTAGGGCTGCTCGAGCTGTTCGTGCAAAAATCAAAAACGGTAACGGCAAACATGCGGGCGCTGGCAGCGGCAAACTTCAATCGGTCATCTACACGAGCGTCTGTGTTATGTAGCGACTCCCTGGTAAGGGCCTTCTTCCGGCTCACCACGTCTCCAGCGCTGGTCTCCCATAGAATAATGTGTGTGAAAGGGAAGCTCGTGAGACGTTGAATTAATTCATGTGGACATCGTCTCTTCAGTGTGCGTATATCAAGCTTGCATCCATCGTTTGTACATCACGTGTACATCATGTGTGGATAATCATTTCATTTAGTTGCCGACAAATAGATATATCAATTAAAAGCAATCGATTTATGATGTCACACTTTGTTACAAAGAAGCTGTACGGGACACAAAAATTGCTTTGTTATTCACGATAACTATAGAATGACCGAATATCTGCCATACTCTGTAGATACACTGTTCAAACGCCTTAACGTGGTCTTACTCAATAATTCATTACTCGTATATCTGACTTCGTTGATGCAGATTGAAATAAAACTAGACTACGTTACTCCTGTAATGTCACCGGTAATTTGACGAAGAAAAACTTTAAAAAATGGCGATGATTGTACTAAATCGCGCAAGGCTCCAAACGGCGAAAACTGAATGACTCTGAAGGTTTATATAGCTGCTTGTAGGTTGTTTGTTGTTCTTAGCTGTGATGCAGGCTATTTCTAGGTTATTTAGATGTCATTGCTATACTTTAGCTAAGTGATGCTGGTTTGCGCGTTTATTCTCAGCACACAGAGGTTCAGGTTAAGTCATAGACAGTCGCAGGCAACACACAGATGTGCAAACGCCAGAGAAAAAGCTCGCGCTGAAACCAAATGTTGGCACGTTTCAGAAATCATCTATGAGCACAACGTCATCAGTGTAGACCTTTCATCGCTTCCGTTTGTTCACGCTGTGGCCGTTCCTTTCCCGAGTATTTTCACGAGGGGTCTCCACCTCAGGGCCGTCGCTTCACAGCCATCCTGTTGAAAAATATATTTATAATATGTATAGATTGTCTAAAAAAGTCTCAGACTGCCTATAGATCGTTTAAGTACATATTAGAAGAGATTCGTTGGGCTAACTGTTTCGTTCTTCGTTTTTATTGAACCTCTCATGACTCGTGGGGTTTACTCAATTTCTTTGACAGATATCCGTTTATGATGTTTTGGAAATTTCCGAACCTAGCCTGCAAAGATGCGTTCATAAGAGAAGTTTGATGATTACACGCGCTGTGTCTAGCAGAAGGTTGATGAAACGAGAGATAAGCGAAAAGAAAACCAAGACGCACATGCACCAGACATTGATAACGTAGATACGAGAGCGGTGAGCAGGTAACAAACGATACACAACCGAAATGCCGATGCGCTTGAGAAGCCGCGTGGATATAAGCGCATTGATATATTGTTATTTGATGTTTAACGCCCCTAAATCCCCTTGTCATTATGAAAGACGCCGCAGTGGAGGACTCTGAAAAATTTCCACAACCTGGGGCTATTTAACGTGCACCCCATTCTAAGCACACGGGTACACAGCATTTACGCCTCCATCAAAAATACATCCGCCACACGGATAGTAAACGCAGCCCATGGCACCTTCAACTACGTTTTTCTAAAAACTTCGCCTCTTTTCATAATAATGATGAGGACGGTGCGCTAAAGCAACCATCATGCCCATGTTTTCGTACTTCGTACACATCAGTTATTAGTCTTACACAATTCGAGGTGCCTCTGTCACTAATGTCAGTTTCGTTAAAAATGACTGAACAACTTGAAGGCACACTCGTGCCTCCTCCCTAAGTGAGTGA
>NW_027465064.1:26275-63163 GCF_043290135.1 Rhipicephalus microplus
GACAAAATGAACTGAAAATATTGCAATCATGACAATAAATACCTTGTAACACAAAAGAAAACCTAAATACGTTTACCCCTGCCATGAGACCTGCACCTTACGTCAAAGCTCCAGTAAAATACAATGAACAAACGTCAATGAAAACATTCATCAAATAGACAAGGCATAGAGATCAAGGCACGAGATTTACGATGCACTTGGGTCGATGTCTTCTTACTTGCAACCATAACGCCCACCGTGGTAGCTTAGGCGCTAAGGTGCTACTCTGCTAAGTTCGGGGACTCACGTTTGATTTTCCGTCGCGTTGGTACAGTGGTTGTTGCGCTCGGCTGCTGAATCGTAGGTCGCGGATTTGATTTCAAAAGCCGTGGTCACATTTCGAAAGAGACAAAAATGCTATAGGCCCGTGACTTTAGTGATGTCAGCACATGTAAAAAAAAAAACGCTGGATGGTTGAAATTTTGCCAGCCTCGCACTACGACATATGCCTCAAAATGCCATCCCGATTCTGGTACATAGTTTCCTAAGTACGATTAGTCCGACATTTTTGCCTGCCACAACAAACGCATTTGTATAAAGACAAAGTTTAGAAAAAAAATAAAGCAGCAAAATGGATGTGCTTTGATTTCAACGCGCGATAAGTAACTCAAGGCAGTCTGAACTGCTTGGTAGTTCCGAACTACGGCAGCGTCTCCCAATCACATACTCTCGGTGCGTGTTATCCAAGAATTGATTAATTAAGGCAAACGTCCTAAGCACCTCCTGAAACAAGCAAACTCATGGGCCTCGCATGTACGTGGGTCTCTCACGTCAGCGGCGTTAACATGGATAATTAAAGAAATGATCAGCACTTGATGGCGCCATCTTATGACGTCACACATCGTCATAATGTCCGACGTCATCACGAAGTCACATAGCACAACGTCACATCAAAGGACAACACAGCCTAGTCAATGGTAGGCCGATCCCGGAACCCGTGATAAACAAGCGTATATAAAGAAAGTAGAAAGTCGGTAGTGCCTTCGATCTTGGAGGCATTGCAAAATCACATTTCGAAAGTGTTATCTTCATAACGCTTTTGGAAGGGCCCACGGGAGGTTCAGTATATTGACTTAGAATAAATAGAAAATGATTTTTTCGTGCAAGTCGACTGAGCTTGATGCATGAGCAAAACTGTTTTATTTTTTCTGTAAAACACAAAAATCGTAAAATGAATGGACTCATAACCGGTGGTCTGTTAGAATAACAATACAATCGAAAAATCAAAAGAAGGTAGGCTCGTAGTCGTGGACTACGGGTTATTTGGTTGTCCGATGAGATCTGGGTAACTCCCCGGCGTAGCGACGCAGTCGGCGGAAAGAAAACGACCGTAATTGGGGACCGTTCACAGAGGGCTTCGGGCCGCAGTGATCCTCATATACTCTGCGGCTAGCCATGCTTATCTTATTTACGCTTGTTTTCTCGGGAGTACCACATAAACCTCCTTGTTTCTCCTAAGTGCACATATAAGGTGACATATGGAGAGAGAGATGAATGTTTTATCGAAAGCCACAGATGTTAGCCTGGCTATCCGCCTTTCATGCAGCCATAAGTGCTGTGGGGTGATGTTTTTGATTTACACATTCATAATCCCATAACCCCCTGCCTGCGCGCACGCACACACATTACGATGTTTACAAAGTATCATTAAGCATCGCAACCAGTATTAATGTTAGCAGCTTCTTCGTGGTGCCTTGCGGCGTAGTGTGGCTTTTCCATGGCCCAGAATATGTCACCTTTCTAAGCGCGATTCCCAGTGAAGGCGTAAGGGTGCCTTCCGAGAATTGCTGTCTGGTGTGCATCGCCTGAATTTACTCAAAACATGTTTCGGGTGTTTTAGAAGGTTGCACTGAACGCACCATGACATCGAAAAAGAAAGACGAAACATTGAAGTATAAGCGTCAAGTGAGTCCCTTATTATTACTCAGTCAAATCTGCACTGTCATCGTTTAAAGAGCAGGGTTACGTCCACGCTGGCTTTTGATGATAACAGTAGCTGTGGGGCAATGATGTTGCTCTCCAAGAACGACTTAATTGGCACCTTAAGATCCACCACAGGTGGGAGGTGCGCCTACGGATGACCGCACCCAGCCAGTCCATGTACGCAGTTCCTACCGAAGCCAACAGTCTCTCCCACTGACACCACATCCACGAGCCTTTCTTGCGATGGAGATAGCAGGCACTTTTCAACCCCGTTATAAAAGCCCGAAATTAAAGGCAATACCATAGTTATTTCTCGCTTCCACTAGCCTTCCTAAGCGTGCTATCTTCTCCTCGCCACTACATTCAGAAAAACACGTGAAATGTCTAAACTATGCATTGAGCCAGTCAGGATGCCACGCTGTTCACCCAAACGCTGCTATGTTCATTTGCTTAGTCAGAAACTCTCAAAACCCTGTGAAATCAGCTCATAGTGCATGATATTCACGCGAGACAATGCAGAGGAAACAGGGACTGCATGAAAAAGCAGGTCAGGTGGCAATTCACAACAAATAGCTCTCGTGTATTGGCCAGTCAAGAGGTTCTTTCATTATGACGTCAAGTGAACGATCAGTTGACGTCATGAAGTATGCCTCAAAACTGATTACGGTAGGAGAGAATAACGAACTCGTTCTCTGTATATTCGGGTGTGTTCTAGTAGCCGTTCAATCTGCGTCATTGTCAGCGCACGTGCGCTTTTATCACACACGGAACATACAGCCGTAAGCGCGGTTAGGGTGATCACGCAAGCTGCGAGGTTTAACGCGCACAACCAGTGCCACGTGACACCGATCGTCGAAAAACAATTTACACATGCGCAGCACGTAATATTCGATACCCTCTTTCTACCACGCGCTACACGTCATGGACACACCTGTTCATCGTCTGCTAGCCGCATTTACATTGGTTAGGCTGGCGTGCCCTGCATTCAACGTCCATCCAGTACAAAATTGGTGAATGTATACATGATTCAGTATAAAAGAGTTTACATTTGAAATCTTCACTAAAGAAAACTGCAAAGAACGAAATAACTTACACGCAGGATGCATCACTCCAGCCAACAAAGATTCGTCTTACAGACGACCGACAAGCGTATGCATGACGTGAATCACGTAATGGAAAGAGTATCGCAGAGCACAAGCTGCGCATGTGTAATTGCAATGTTTCCGAGAATGGGTGTTGCGCGGCGCTGATGGTGCCGTCGGCCACCCACTCGCGTATTCGCCCTAACAGTGCTCGCCGCTATACGACACGTGGGGTGACGCTATCGCTTTGTACTTAACCGGAACCGAACACGCGCCAGGAGTGACAATATTGTAACTATCACCATAAACCCAGTTACGAGTATCAGGCTCACTAGCGGCAAGGAAAGTAAAACTATGTCCTTTAGCACAAGAAACATTACGAGAAGTTTCGGCACCTGGAGGGCATTCAATAAATCAAGCATTACAAGCCTCCTTTGCCCAAACACCATGCAACACTGCTCTTGGGTGGCACGAAAGAGTATAGAGTTGTGTTCGCGAAAGTAGTGGCTGGTTAATTTCCGTTTGCCGTGTGACACTAGCTATTTTCGTCGTACCACGCGCCTTCCCAACGGCGTCAAGCGAATGCGCATAAAAGACAGGTCAGCGTTTGCTTTCTCAGCGGACCTCAAAGCTGCCTTCCTGGAGTCCTCGAGTCGAAGATATTCGCTGCTGTATCCTTCGTACTTCTTTTATTTTGCCTGCATAGATCTCCTATGCTCGGTGTGTTCTTTCGTTTATTGTACGCACTATATACCCGTAAAAAACCAAAGAAACCATGATGTTCGTGGAACCGCATGCCTCCGTCGATTCCCTTTGCTCCTCCCATCTCTCTCACTACCGACCTCGTCAATTATGCGCCCTTCGAAGCACGAAATAAGCAACGTCCAAGTTCTTCTTAGAGAGTCGAAAGAGAAAGAAACTAATAAAGCCGTTATTTATTCGACGGCGTATGTGTGCAGTGCTGCGTAAAGTTGGGCAGTGATAATGTACCGATAACTTTGCTAACTACAATGAAAAGATGCTATAGCTCAAGATCAAATCTATAGAGAGGTTGTGGTAAGTTTTTATTAGTTATAAGAAGGAGAGGTTTACAATTTGTCGGCACAAACGTGCCACCGTGTCAATCTTTCAGGAAGGGGGCCTGTGGTAAGGACACTGCACCAAAAATAAATTAGCAGTGGCCTATCTCGGCTGTGTCAGGATATACGTAGCGTGATCTGTGGGCGGTTGCACAGCCAGAAATATGGACGGACGGACGTATGAACGAATAGATGAACAGATGGACGGTACCGAACAAGCTCACGAGAGTCAAGCACCAGTGCACTAGTGACACGCCACTCCAGGAGCTTCCAGGCCTTCTCCAACGCGCCAGTTGTGTGCCGTGCAACGTCACTTCTCTTCAGGCATGCGCAGCACGGCTCTCAATAGGCGACGAAACTGTTCACTCATGGCCAATAGCTCACGCTACAATAATGTGTACATGAATAAGTTTATAATTCTCTTCTTTACTGTGACACACGAATGTTCTCACTGCAAATATGAAGAGATGAAGGAGTGAAGTGAAGTTGCCCATTCCTTGAAAGAATCTCAAGGCTTTCTTTTCAAAGTTGATTTGATTGATTGATTTGATTTGTGGGGTTTAACGTCCCAAAACCCCCATTTGATTATGAGAGACGCCGTACTGTAGGACTCTGGAAATTTCGACCACCTGGGGTTCCTTAACGTGCACCCAAATCTGAGCACACGGGCCAACAACATTTCCGCCTCCATCGGAAATGCAGCCGCCGCAGCCGGGATTCGATCCCGCTACCTGCAGGTCAGAAGCCGAATACCTTAGCCACTAGACCACTGCGGCGGGGCTTTCTTTTCAAGGTATACGTCGTTAAAGTGTGCTAACAAGTAAACTGGGGTGCCCCGCCGTGGTAGTCTAGTGACTAAGGTACTCGGCTGCTGACCCGCAGGTCGCGAGATCAAATCCCGGCTGCGGCGTCTGCGTTTCCGATGGAGACGGAAATGCTGTAGGCCCGTTTGCTCAGATTTGGGTGCACGGTAAAGAACCCCAGGTGGTCGAAATTTTTGGATCCCCTCGACTACGGCGTCTCTTATATTCATATGGTGGTTTTGGGACGTTCCACCTCAAGTATCAATCATTCGTCAACAAGTGAACTGGTGCTTCTCTCATTTCAGATTATTAGTGTAACGTCTTCGTTTAAAAGTTCCTAAGTGAATGAACAAGAGGCAGCTACCAAAGAAGTCATTTACGGTGTCCTCCCGGTGAGATGGACGAACGCCCTGCACAGCTCAGAGGCCCCCAACCAATTCTTGGCCATTCATCTGGCCTGAAGAGCAAGAACTTTGCAAGGGCTGGGCTTCCCGACAAGGAGTAATAGAGTTCGGCACTTCAAACTGCACTACATTCATGAGCAATTCGACAAACCAAGCAATGACAAAGCATGACAGAGTGCTGAGCATGTTTAATTAAAATAGTTCTTTGTGTATAAGATGTCTATAACGTCACATTGATTGCTCCATGTTCCGGAGTACACGTACCCTATCGCACAAGCTCAGGATCTGTCGTAGATCAACCACGTATAAAAAAACACGCCCGTAGCGGCAAAGGAACAGAGACTGCTGCTCTGTACCACGAGCTCGGGTCACTATCGTTATGCATATACCAGCTGACCCCGCAGCAAACTTCACTGCCAGCAAGCAGCGGCCACGTCACCTTCACGTCTTCGTAATTTTTTCCCTCTCCCAGTTTCGCAGGGATTCGTGAATTCTGTACCGATCTTACGACAAAAGCCTTAGGCAGGTATGGACAAGAAAAGTTTTAGTTCGTTTTTTGTATAAAGCTGTCTTGATGGGCCATTTGGACTATATAGTTGAATAAGAAACAAGACTAAAGCTATCACGTGCGCATTGACATGGAATGCAAGAATAATGAGCCGCGTGTCCAAATGTCCCATATTAACAGCTCAAAAACACAACCTCTTGTGCGGCTCTGTCCCACTCTTTCATAATAGCGAGCTTCTCTCAAGATATCATCCCATGATCGAACGTGAAATCAACGAAGTTACTCATATAAAGAAGAAAGAAAACATATCTACCGGTGAGCCTTCACTGTTCTTCCTCGAAAAAGATATACTTTTTTGAGCTGTTAACTTGGGACACTCCGACACGTGGCAAAATTATCTAGAATTCAATTTTGGTGCGCACATGGTGGTTCTATTCTTGTTTCTTTTTTAGCTAAATACTTTTTGCTGTAGTAAGTTTACACACAGTTGTTCTTCAAAGCTTGTGTTTTGTGGTTTTTTTTTACTTCGTCCCGTTGTTGCGATGTTTCCCCCTTAGTATCCTTTTTTGGGTGTGTAAAAACAAAAAGGATGCACTAATGCGCCTACAAATAAGTCTGATAAACATGAGTGCTGCCTAAAAAAAAGAGGGGTGTCTGGCACATGGTAAAACGCCTCTTTGGCTTTCGCACGGCGCGCATGGAAACAAAACGTGAGCTGTTTGCAAGACTGGTCTTTACAGTGACCTTGTACGTACTGTCGCGGCGACGCTGTTTAGCGGCAGTACGGCACAAGTCACATAGAGGCGCCTATCCTGCACTACAGACAATACGACTCATTTTGTGGAAATACCTAGATCAGCAGCTGGAAACGCCCGGCGAAGAGGCTTTCCCTAAACGATGGCGCACGCGTTTCTTCGAAGTAAGAGAGGGACAGCTGAAGTTTCTAGTTGTCCCGTTCTAGCCATGCGCCCACTCTAGTACGCAAGCATAAGTGTTATTCTGTAAAAAGTAATTAACTTGATTCATTTTATTTTCTTTCGACTTGTAACATCTGAATACACAGGGATCGATTAGATTTTGGTGCTCATTTGCAAGATGAATACACTGTTTTTACTTGTTTTTGATGTTTCGTTTGTGTATGTACACTAAACTTCCCTTTCCCAATCCTGGCCTTTGGACGGGACGGCTTTAGGCTCTCCCATAGTCGAGTATTAAGTACTTAAAATAGTTACCCACTTTTTCTAAACCCACACACACACACACACACACACACACACGTTTTAAAAAGGTAGTTTTGGTTGCTACATACCTTCACGTCACAAACGTCAGTTACTCGTGACGTGGTCACGCACGGTAATGTGCCTTTTCCACGGCTGCTCCGTAGCATGGCTCTGCTTGCGTTGTACTAGGGTCCATTTTGAATGTTATGGCTGCGTAGCCATGTAAAAATTGCCATTTTGAAAATTTTATACCCGACGTCAACCCAATTAGCCAGTCTCTTGCGTGAAGTCATCGAAATTAGTACCGTAGCCTTATGCGAAGTTACTGTTGCTTTTATGGGGTGCAAAATGAGAAAAATAACTGTTATAATTAACTGCAATATCCTATTAAAGATCTTACGTGAACGATAATATCAGCAAGCTATAAAGAAGGCCTGTTAAAACAGGAAGGGAAAAAAGACGAAGACAGAGGCCAGGAACATGTACTCACAGCCGCGACCACGTCTGTGTCGAGCGCTCGAGCAGCTTTGCGGCCCGGAACCTTCAAGCAGTTTTGGGCTCTGAAGTGGTGTATTAGGAGCATGCACGGCCTAGTTGTCAGGCTGACCACGTCAGAGCCTGATACTGCCCCCATGTTTCGCCCCGCAGAGCAAAAACCGTTTGTTCACGTGCTCTACACAGACGTGGCCGCGGCTGTACATGAGACCAGCCTCCTTAGGATATAATCTATGTGTCTCTTGAGTGACATTAGCACAGGGTACATCTGTGGTGTCTGCTCTAATATATGCCAAAGCAAAAAAGGATGTTGAATACCTTCATGTGCAACAGGCTCATTAGAAAGCTAGACTTGCCTATTTGCACGAGCTCTGACAGTTTAGATCAGGTCGGTATATATAATAACATACACGAGATAATAGAGGCACAGGGCACTGCCAAGGTGGTTGGGCTATCGTCGTCCAATGCTGGCAGTAGAATTCTTGATGAAGTTTGCATGGCTCCTAGGATCATGGAAGAGCGGCGGACAACATTGAGTCGGAAATAGAGGGTGAATTACACGGTGGGACCCTTCATGCGAAACGCACAGTCAACCACAACAAAGGTTCACGGACCAGGTGAAGACGTGACCAGGAGTTTCTCCATGACATTTCCGCTACGTCAACGCTGATCGACAGGAATGCAGTGCCAGGAAAGAATCCCTCCCTTAATCGATGACCAGTATGTTTTCTGACTGGACGTAAATATTTTTCACCTTAGACGATTCAACAAGACGTGTCTTTTTGCAGCCATAGCTCCTTGCATCTGTGTCGAGAGCACGAAGTCATTCAGCATATTTCTAATCAGTAACAATGTTGCTTGTAAATTGATGTGTGCCCAATGGTACGCTGTTCGAGGCATGCTGTAATATCTCTGATTCTTCTACCAAAGTAGTAGTGTGACGGTCTTACGGCCTATAAGCGCTTAGTTTGAAAACTATGAATGAACAATATAAGCAGCAAGGCTGTAGAAGATTAAAAAGCCAGTGCATTCAAAAATAAGACCTATTTCTGGCCCTGTACCGTGGTCGATGGCTGATGGCGTACCGCTAGATGGCGCGAATAAGCAGTTGAGCACGTGCTCGCATGGCTACTGAACCTTTGTGGTTGACTCTATATCCTCAGTATAACGAGGGCATGCCTAAAGCCCGTCCACAAGCTCTCCTGAAAACAGTCAGGGATTACATGTACTCCGTTGCATTTGTGAAAGCAGCTCAGTACGGTGACAAGATAATGTTCGCACTGTCAGTTGCAGACGGGCGGGGAGTGCTTCACCTCTCAGCCTTGGGAAGGGTGGCCATCCCTGGAATAGCCGAGCAATTTACGGTAGCGTTGGTCTAGTGAGATACAGAGCATCCTTTCATTTGCACTGACTCGAGAGAGGCAATCAGAGCTTTTGAAACGGGCGACCAGGCTCAAGAGGCAGCCTCCATTCTAGAGAAGAGGGCTTATCTCGAGTCTCATTTCGACCTTTGGTTCTCTGCACGCATGGGGAAGAACGTTCTGGAGGGCTTCCCTAAGCTCGAACTTCCCCAACTTGTGTCATCGTATTTTTGCGCTACCTGTTGTAGTATGAATCAAACATTTCCGCTTTTGCCGAGCTTTCAACTTGCAAAGAGCAGTGTTTCTATAAAGGAGATTCGTATGGAATAGCAAGCTCACCTTGGAAGGGTTGAGTAAGTACACGCCTTTTTGATGCCCGTGGAACACAACAAGTGCATGACGGCGCCGGCGTCAACCTTAATAGCAAAAAAATATTACTAAACGTGGCGATGTAATCATGACATCATATGCCACTCGTTTGTGACGCAATTGTGACACCATTTCGTGGCATACTGGTTAGCTGAAAGATGGACGGATCCAGAAGGCAGTGCGAACCCATGCGAGATACAGCGAGCTTCTAATGCCTTCGACTAAGCAAAGGTTGGCTAATAATTAAACTGTGGTTACTAAATAGGTTGAAGATTCTGAGGAATAATTTTGAAATAAATCAAGCATTGGCCACAATTTCGTCTAGCAATGAACGCACTGGCATATTAGTAAGGAAAGCAGAACGTGTGGTGTTCTATGAATGTTTTTAACATTTCAGCTTTCACCCGGAAGCCTCCTGAACAAAATTAAAGACGTGCGTAAAATGCACGTTTTTTGTATAGGCAGTCGAGCGCCGTAACACGTGAGCTTTTTCGGTAGGCTTATTTAAGGCCTTAGATGTCCCATCAAACACGAATCTTAACTGGCGTCTAGCATATACGTCTCCCATCAGCTGCGTCTACACAAGGGATGAAAAGGAATCATCGTCTGATGATGTCACCATACGACGTCATCGTGACGTCACGTAATGAAATTTGTGAAGTCACACTGACGTCTTGTGATGTGACACCACATGATTACGTCCTGCGATGATGCAAGTGATGAAAACATCGTCGTCTGATGATGTCACCTTTCGACGTCATGATGACGTCACGGTGAGTCATGTGACTTGATATCACACCATGACGTCCTAAAATGACATCGTATCTCGGCCAAGGGGGGGGGTAAACAACAAGAGGGAAGGCAGGGAGGTTAACCAGGCACATGCCCGGTTTGCTACCCTACGCTGGGGGAATAGGAAGGGGGCATAAAGATGAGAGAGAGAGGAAATAGAAGAGAAAGAGAGAAAGAGAAAAAAAAGGAGGATTGTCAGTCAATCGGCTGGCGCATATGCAGCGGTGGCACTACACAAAAGTTAAAGGTGGTCACACAGGCCTGTAGTCCTCAAAAAGCACAAGACAGCTTTGACTGCTTTTTGAGCCGACGAAAGGCGATGACGGTGTTCCAGTAGCATTCTGCACAGAGAGTGGCTGATCGTCCAATTGTAGCTATGCGTCCGAAAGCTTCTGTCTTTCAGAGCAAATCGAGGGTAATGGCATATCAGATGTCGATGTCCTTCTTTGGTGCAGCAGACGTCGCATTCCGCATTGTCGGTCAATCCGATGAGGCTTCTATATGCTTTTGTGAAGGCAACAGCCAAACAAAAGGCGACAAAAAAGTGAAGCTTCACGTCGAACGAAGTCCGGATGGAGGTCGAAGTTCCAGTCGAGGGTTTATTTGGTATAGGTCTCGTATGTCTTATGCTTGGGGTGTTCCCACTCCCGCAGGACTCAGACTAGGTGCCAGGTGACGAAGTTGATTTGCAGCGTCAGTCCTTGACAAAGGAATCGGAAGGGTGTGTTCTTCTCGGTGCGATGTGCGAGCCGCGTTGTCGGTGAAATCATTGCCACTGATCCCACAATGGCCAGGAAGCCACTGAAACTTGACCTCGTCGCCTGTTTTTGTGACGTTGTGAACGAGCTTGACTACTTCGTAAGCTAATTGTTCATGGCAACCTCGTCGAAGGACTGACTGCATGCTCTGTAGGGCTGGTTTTTGAGTCGGAAAACGCAGCCATTTACTAGGTCTTTGGGATTTGATGTACTCTATGGCGCCACGCAAAGCCGAAAGTTCTGCCGCTGTGGACGTAGTGACATGTGACAGTTTGATTCGCAGAGTGATTCCTCTAGCTGGAATCACCACCGCACCACCAGGCGCTGTGGTTGAACATCGGTGTATATGTGCACGTGGTTGTTGTACATTTCGTGCAGACGGCTCAAGCTCAATTGTTTTAGGGCTGATGAAGCAAATTTGATTTTTTCTGCATTCCTGGAATTGAAACACGTACTTGTGGAAGTGTCAGCACCACGAAGGATACACCAATTTCTCAGCAGGCGTAAAACCTGACGTAAACGACGCACGATGAGCGCAGACAATTGCACTAAATTTCGTGCGGGGCCTCTCAGTAGCGAGGGTTGCCAAGTGGGGGGAAGAATTCCTAGCATGTTGCCTGAGGTTACGTACGCATCGTTTCACGGTGATGTGCGTCATGATCGAGTAGTCCTGGTCAATGGCAATTGTTTCAGCTGTCGATGCGCAGCGGGGTAAACCAAGGCGTATCCTAAGCGCTTGGCTTGAATATTTTGGATTGTGCGCAGGTTCGTTTTGCACGTGTTAGATATAACAGGTAGGCTATACCGCAGGAATCCAGTAAATAATACCTTGTACAGCTGTAACATAAACTCGACAGACATTCCCCAACTTTTCCCAGCAAGAAACCTGAATAAGTGACAAATGGCAGTCAGCCGCTTTTTCACGTAGTTTACGTGGGGTGTCCAAGACAGGTTTCGTCAATTACGACTCCGAAGAACCTGTGGCTCCAGCTGCATGCACCAACTGCCCGTTAATTGATATGCCATAAGCGGACATTGTTTTCTGGTGAAGGCCACGACTGCACACTTCTCACTTGCGATTTCAAGCCCTTGTTTGCGTAAGTGGTACGATGTCACTGATGCTGCCTTCTGAAGTCGAGCGCGAAGTGAAGTCGAGTCACACCTGATGTCCACACACAGATATCATCAGCATAAATGGAAAGTCGTACACTGCTTGGTTGCTTGCCAACTAGTTCAATGAGTGTTAGGTTGAACAGCGTCGGACTTAGCACTCCGCCTTGCGGGACTCCTTGGCTGCAGTAATACTCGGGTGTCGGCCATTCTCTGTCTGCACGTGAAATGATCTATTCTGTAGGTAGCTCTGAACCCACGTATATATCCTGCCACCGAGTCCCACTCCTTCTAGTGCGCTGAGAATGGGCTTCGTGGGTGACATTGTCGTAGGCCCCTTTAACGTCAAGAAATAGAGCAGCAGATAACCGCTTGCAGGCCTTCTGGTGTTCTACATATGTCACCAAGTCAACTACATTGTCAAATGACGAGCGGACTCGTCTGAGCCCGGACATGGCATCTGGATATATTTCGTAGAACTGTAAGTACCATTCCAGACGCGTTAAAATCATCCTTTCCATAACTTTTCCCACACAGCTCATGAGGGCAATCGGGTGGTAAGAGGAAATGTTCAAGGGTGACTTGCCGGCTTTGAGAAGTGGAATCAGGCGACTTGACTTCCATTTCTGTGGAACCACGCCAGTTTGCCAAGAGTCGTTTGTACAGCTGCAAGAGTGCCTGCCGAGCTTGATCTCCTAGGTGACACAGAGCGCGGGTAAGTAACGCCGTCAGGTCCTGGCACTGAACAAAGTCTACACAAAGCAAGCGCAGCCTTTAGTTCGTCCATTGAAAACAAAATCTCCATTCGGGGATCACGTGAGGATACAGAAAAGTCGGGCGTCTTTGTCCCAGTTGAATTTGAGACGCAGGCAATCCTTCGACAGAAGGAATCTGCGACATCAATCTCTTCGCAGCGTAAGTGAAGTGCCAGAGATTTTAATGGGTAGCGCTGAGTAATGGTTGTACGAAGACCCGGACCGTTCTCCAGATTAGTGATAGAGGCTTTCCTGGGATCCAAGGACTCGCAAAAAGATACCCATACGTTGCTTGGCAACTTGTCCATGTGACGCTGTATTATTTTTGTGTGCGTTTGGCCACTCTCAGATCATCAAGTGACCTCGTGCGTCTATAACGTCGTTCTGCACGACGACGAATCGCTCGGAGTTTCTCGAGATCAATGTCCATATCAGTGTGAGATGAGCTCACCGGAAGCGAACGCGTCGTTGACTTGTCGGGCACTCTTTATTGGCATCCTCTAGGTTGAAGGTGAGGCGCCAACATAGTCTTTCATGATTAACTTGTATTTTTGCCAATCGGTGCACTGGACGGCTCTGGAGGACTTGAGACTTGGAAAGCCGTCAATCTTCAGGTATGTTGGGATGTGGTCACTACCCCTTGTTCCAAATCCGAAAACCAGTGCACTCTGCGTGTGAACGAGCGTGAGACGAAAGTGAGGTCAGGCAACTGCTATAGACCGATCCGCGCAGATAAGTAGGACTGCCATCATCACGAGGATAAGTACACATCAGAAGCGAAAGACACTAACTGTCTACCTCTAGCGTTTGACCCTGGAGCTTCCCCATAAGTAGTGGTGGGCATTGAAGTCACCAGTTATCACCCATGGCTGGAGAGTTTGACTTCAAAATTCCATGCAAGCGCTCTCCATCTAGACGACTTGATGGATGTAAGTAGGCTCCGATGATGGTGA
This sequence comes from Rhipicephalus microplus, assembly GCF_043290135.1. NCBI lineage: Eukaryota > Metazoa > Arthropoda > Arachnida > Ixodida > Ixodidae > Rhipicephalus > Rhipicephalus microplus. The sequence goes on from NW_027465064.1 coordinate 39,927, forward strand.
ATGTGGTCTTCTTGTTTTTTACTTGTAGGCAAAAGTTACTGGTTTTCTTCGTCAGGGGGTACAGGGTGATGAACATAAGTTAAGTCGCGCCGTATGAACAAAACGACCTTGCTGCGCATCCATGGGTAGAAGACATAAAGCACTCATATCCCGACAGTCTCATCTGGGCTGACAGGTTCGGTTCACAAATCACAATTATGGAGAATTGGTTCGTGAATACATATTGCTGGAACTCGGACATACGCGTCCTAAGTCCTCTGGCATTCCACTGAAGGACAGATGCGTTCTTGACCTCCACGCGAAAGGATAACATGTTGCGGGCTATCGTTTTACCTTAGAGCTGCAAGCACCGGACTCAAAGTGTCCAGCACTTGGAGTGCGCTCTGCGCTGATGGGGTGTTCATGTTGCTTAGGAGCATGCGCATTGCGCTCATTAGGGTCTGCAACATGTTGATGACCTGGCAATCCTCAGTTGTCTTTCATCAGTGGTTCGTGATGGCATCGAGGTTGGCGGGGATCGATGCACCTCTGAAACAGGCTGTGTTCGTGGAAGTGATGGCCAATCTTCACGATGTGGGAGTCTTGACCCTGATTCTGTTTTCGGTGTATCCGTCTTCGCAGAGCTTGACGATGGGGGGCCAGTTCTTTGAGATGACAGGTCTCTATCGGCAGATGCCACGTTGCGTGATGATCTTCTGTGGTGACGCCGACGTCGCCTGACAGTAGCAGCGGCTTCTCTGTGCGTTGAATTGTCGCGCACCATGCGTTTCAGCACCGCGCGTTCATTTCTCACTCGTGGGCAATCTTTAGACGACGCTTTATGAGCGCCGTGGCAATTGGACCATTTGAACGCAGTTGCGTGGCAGGGTATCTTCTGAATGAGGTTCGGCACACCGCGGGCACACGACATTGCTGGTACATACTCCTTTCACATGTCCCATCTTGAAGCATTTGAAGCATTGTAGGGGCTTTCGGTATGTATGGACGGACCTGATGGCAAACGTAGCCACTTTGACGTGTGGAGGAAGACTGTCTCCCTCAAAAACAATCTTCTGGCATCGTGACTGACCAAGCCTTGTGATGTGTTTGATGAGGATGTCGTCTGTAGTTGGCTTTATCAAGATCGGGAAATCGTCAGCGGGAATGGAAATGTCCACGTCATAAATGACGCCATCACTGCCCTTACAGTCAGTGGGGATCGCTGATTTAACTGTGACTCTGTCGATTTCGAGATGTTCTGTAGGCTTTTGCAAGTGCACTACGGTGTAGAACATCAACTGCCAGAATATTCTTCCGTGAGTTGATCCTGACGTCTTTAATTTCATTTGGAGCGAGTCCTTCGAGGTATGCAGAGAGGATTTGCCAGTTAAGCCGCCGTAGGTTGGCTGAAGGGTCCACAGCCATGAATAGTATAGTGTGTGGCCAACGCTGCGCGGTAGCCTGCACGGTAGATATACTCGTCGTCGACGATGTTCGTAGCAGTCTTCTTTTTGCATTGCGGCTCATGACGACTGTGTAGTAGTCATCCGATGACTCGAAACCGTCGGCATAGAGCTCCGTTGCCTCGCTGTATGTGCCACTTGAGGTGGTCCCACGTTTCCTAGCCGCTGCGAGACGTAGCGGTTGTACACTCGAAAATCCATAGATGCTTCTTCATCCATTCTCGCAAGGAGGGAGCAGCAGCTCCCAGAATTTGCGGTAAAACAAATAGAAAATTTGAGACAAGGGTACAAGCGTTCTATGAAATAGACACTTCGTCTTCGTCCCCGTTGTGCCGTATCTCGGTCAAAGGTGCAACAATCATTAAGACCCACAAAGCCAGGTCAGGTGGCTCCAATTTTAGAGGCAGCGGAAGACTGTGATAGATGCAAGAAGCTTTTGGAGGGCGTTGGGCAGGATGAGTGTGATCGACGGAGAAGAAAAGGAAGTTGGCTTTGACCATCCAGTCAACTCAGGCAGGTCAGGCAGGCTCCACGCGGAACTCTTTAGAACGCCTGGAACGCCACGTCGCATTTCGACTGTGAGGCTCGACTGTGAGAAGCTGTCCGGGCTCATGATCGGCGGCAGTATCCTTATTGTTCTTTGAGAGTTCTTTATTTTCCGGTAACTGTATTGGTCTTTCTCAGCTGAAGCGAGTCATTCCATTTTGATGTCATTTTCTTCCCCCGGCCAAGGGCACTCCCCTTGGTTAGCGTCCACTCCCCGCCAAGGATTGGCCGATAGACTATTTGTTACGCAGTGGAGCGAGAAGTGTCCCTGTGGGCGCTGGGTACCTACAGATGGGTGCCGTATTCCGATGAAGAACCCCAAAGGCGATTCAAGTGGAGCTTCGAAAAAGCCACTTCGCATCCCAGGAGATCACTGAGGTCCACCAGTTTGGTCCGCGGAGGCATCCTGTGCTGTTCCGCAGATCAGGAATGCATTCGTGAGCTCCTGCAATGTTCCGAATTCGCAGCGCATCCGGTAAGCCCATTTATTCCGGCACACCTCGCATGCTCGAAAGGATTAGTCCGCGGTGTAGACACAAGCCTGACACCCGCAGATGTGCTCGATTTGTTTTCGGTGGCGGGTGTAATTTCAGTGTACAGGTGCACCCGTACAATTGACAACATAAAATCACCAACGGAATCGGTGATAGTGACCTTTTTAGGAACAGTCCGACCTTCCGAAATTAAGGCATGGCCACTGATCTATAAGGTAGAGCCACTTTCCCCCAAACCCCTGCAGTGTTTGAAATGTTGGCGATATTGACTTAGCGTCAGAGGGTTGCCGATCAGTTCTTAGATGCCGTCTGTGTGGTGAAAATCATGACAGCCGCGAGTGCAGCTCTGAGAAAAGAGAGGTGCTGCTTATGTAATAGAGCGCACCCTGCAGACTCCGCAGACTGTGCAGCAAAAGAAAGGGAGCTTGCCATATTGGAAATTGTAGAACGCAAGAGGTGCTCTCGGAGAGAAGCCGTTGCAGAAATGCAGGAGAGATCCAAAGGATATGCCGTGTTGCAACACGTAATACCACCGCCATGGATGCATCTCTCGCAACATCTATCGCAGAGGCGCGTAGAGAAGGTTATGGAAAAGGCAATGGAACGCCTCGCAAACACACCTTTTTGAAAGCTTGGCACAATTGGTTCCAATCAACTATCTCAAATTCTAGGTGTAGCATCTACCAACGATTGGGCTCCTCAGACATCATTGGTATCGCAGCGTACGGAAATAGAAAGTGCGACAACACGTCAGCGAGCGGTTTCTCCTGAGGCAGGGACTTCCAAAACAACGGAAGACGGTGATCTTACGGATGATTCGGAAGCATGTGCAGATATGGATATGGACTCTCATAAGGCTCTGAAGCGAACCCGATCTCCCCAATCAAAAAACTCTTCGCATAATTCGAAATCTAAAAAGTATCTATCCAAAAAAGAATTCTTTGAGAACATGTCTAAGAAAGACTTTTTGCGAAAGGACATTTTGGACCAAGCAGTTTCTGCGACGGTTCTGTCGTCAAAATAGGTTCACTAACCATATTACAGTGGGAATTGCAGATCTATATTTTCCGCAGCCACAGACCTATCATACCTTGTCTTCACAACTTTCCCCGGATATTATATCACTGCAAGAAACCTGGCTTTCAACCAGCCAGAAGTGTCACCTAAAAAATTATCGGCTATTTCGATTGGACCGACCTAGCAGAGGTGGTGGGGTGGTGGGCTTGCTGTCTTGATAGCAACTAAGTTTAGTCACAAAGCTACGATCTCTTATCGTTGTGTGACTCCAGATTGTGAAATTTTGATAGTAGACATAATATTACCAGACGCTTCTCCCTTGTCGTTTGTAAATGCGTATTTCCCAGCCGGGGTGCAAGACACACGAAGTCTAGACGATATGTTCTCTGCCTGCAGAAAGGATATATTAATCACTGGAGGCTTCAATTCACATCATGTGGCCTGGGGTTTTAAAACAGATTTAAGCGGAAAACAATTGTGGGAACGGGCTATTGACAAGAATTTATCCTGTTTAAATTCGCAATCAGCTACTTTTGTCCGAGGTCTCTCTAAATCTGTAATTGACTTGACATTTTCAAGCTCATCTCTAAATATATGTTCGTGGCAAACTTTAGACTGTGCCACTAACAGTGACCACTTGCCTATTAGTTTTGTACTGAACTTTCCAAGAATACATGTCGCCGAAAAGGCCCGCTCATTCCTCAACTATAGAAAATTAGAAAAAGACTTGAGGGCTACTTTTGATCACCGCAAGGACATACAAGGTGACATTAGGGCTATGAGTCTGTGTGCAGTGTTAAAAAGATCAGTAAAAGACGCAACGTTTAAATTAGACTCGGCCACAAGAGGTTCTTTTAGTCCATGGTGGACTGAAGAGTGCACGAGGAGCTATAGAAAACGGAAAGCTGCATGGAAACAACTGCTGGTCAACCAATGTCCAAAAATTGGTGTGATTATAAATTCGCAGCAGCAGACTTCAAACGCACAGTAAGTACAGCAAAAGATGGTTATAATATGAAACGACATGAGTATCTTTCAAGGGCTAAAAACAAAAAAGCGCTCTTCAGATTTTTAAGATCTCAAAAGATGTTACCACCCGTTGAAAATATTGACTCTTCTGTTCTTTTCCCCCGTGAGCTCTCTGATTTAGTAGAAAATATTGCGAAAGGGCTCCAAGATAGATTTATGTCAACTCTACCACTGCACATTGTGAACCCGATGGCAGGCGAGGATTTCGAGGAGGTTACTTTAGATGAGCTGGCAGAGATAATAAGGCACTTATCTCCTTCGGCACCTGGACCAGATGGGGTAACAAATTCAATGATAAAAGTAATATTCGAGATTTGTCCAACTGAAGTACTTAATCTGGTGAATTTTTCTTTGACAAAAGCTTGGATACCTGCGGAATGGAAGCTGTCTAAAGTGATTCCACTTCTTAAAAAGCAGGAAAAAGGATTCGCCTTGGAAAATGTAAGGCCGATATCAATCACGTCAAATCTGGTTAAGCTAATTGAAAGAGTTTTGAATGCCCGGGTAATGAAATATATTAATAATAACGCAATATTAAACCCCAGTAAAATTGGTTTTAGATCCGGTTGCTCATTATGGTGTGTGCATGTTGATTTAGAGAGCCGAATACAACTGGCTCGGCGTCGGCGCCAATACTGTGCTTTAGTTACTTTAGATTTGGCTAAAGCGTACGATAGGGTTGAGCATTCAATTTTATTAAAACAGATGGCATATCACCACTTTCCCAACTACATCACTGCGTGGGTGTCGGAGTTTTTAACAGGGAGAGAATATTACTGCTTTAAAGATGGGTACTCATCAAATAGATATAAGCAGACACGTGGCGTACCACAGGGGGCTATCCTGTCGCCAGTTTTATCTAACATTTTCTTGAGCTCCATTCCATCAACTAAGGATATTCAGTTATATGTGTACGCGGACGATATTGCTTTCTTCGCAAGTAATACCGACCTTCAATAATTATACGAGAGTCTACAAAATTATCTCAATATGATAGAAAGATGGCTTAAAAATATTCATATGACCCTGAACGTAAAGAAAAGTGTGCTCCTTGCATTCTCTTTTCTGCAGCCTATCAACATCTCGTCAATGTACAGTAGTGAGCTCATTCCGCAGGCGAATTCCCTTAAATATTTGGGCATCATATATAATGGCACATTAAATTGGAAGAGGTCACATTGAGGATGTGTACTCCAAGGCAACACGGGCCTGGGGTGGCTACGGAAGCTTGCAAAACGTTAAGCGGGTTTAAGAAGAGATGTGCTAATAATGATATATAAACTTTATGTGCGGCCCATCATGGAATTCGGATGTGTACTATTTTTTGGCAGCGCAGCCTATGAAATGAGACCCCTAATACTGCTGGAAAGAGAAGCGTTGCGTTTGTGTCTGGGTCTACCAAAGTTTGTTGCAAATAACGTGTTGTATATGGAAGCTCGCCTACCTTCTCTGCTAAATAGGTTTAAAATTCTTACTGTGCAAGCATTCTTAAAGATATACAGTTCACACCAAAGACTCTCATTTTACGCTTTCATTCAAGAACCGACTTTATTTTTCGAAACCCATTGGTCGCGACTACACACCCCGCAAATAGTATTTGCACAAGCGCTACTAAAGCAACTGAATGTAAAAATTAGACATATTGGTCCAATACACAACCTAAAGTCAATGCTTAGCATACATTTCGATGATATGTTTCCTCGTAACGCGAAACAATTGGCATATAGGTATTTAAATGACCAGTTAGCAGATTATCTAGCCCACCTAGAGATAAGCAATATCATAGCGACTGATGCATCTGTGTCAAAAGAAAAGGCGGGGGTTGGCATCTTCTCTCCTTCTTTGGACTGGTCTTTTTCGATTCGACTCCCAGATTATACCCCGGTATTCATGGAAGAATTATTGGCCATTGTTCTTGCCCTACGCAAATTACCCTCAAGCAAATCATTACCAGTTATCATTACAGATTCGTTATCAGTTTGTAATGCACTTTCTACGGCAGTAAATTCAGAGCTGATGAATACGTTTCGGCATTTAGTACCTAATAACGTAAAAAAACTGCATTTGCTATGGGTACCAGGCCACCGCAGATTATATTTGAACGAAATGGCGGACTCTTTAGCAGCAGTATCCCTGGGTGGGCTCACCATCCCAGTTTTGCCAGATACGGCTTACGTAACTGCGCTAAGGTTCCGAAATGCTTGCCTGCAATGGGGAAAAGGTAATTTGGATAAATTTAAAGATTTCGAGCATTTGAGCTATTGCTGGAATAAACAGTGGTGTGTATCTCGCCAGTTAGAGGTCACTTATACCAGATTGCGCTGTGCAGTTCCACAACTAAATTATTACCTTAATAAAGCTCAGCTCAAGGCATCACCGCTATGCATTTGGTGCAACGAAATTAAAACAATTGAACATTTCTTTTTATTCTGTCATCGTTATTCTTATCAGAGAAAAAGATTTTTAGTAGCCCCATTACAAAAGCTAGGAATACAAGTAAATTTACCAGTAATTTTATCACTTGGCGGAACTTCATTTGGTTACTGCCACAGGAATGTATGCTCCGCTGTGTTTGATTACATCAACGCAACTAAAAGATTACCATGCTAGTGAACCACTACCTTTTCAAATCTTTAGTTTATAATTCGTAGTTATGTCTTTCAAAACAAAAGATGGTTTGACTGCTTGCTCAGCACACAATTTTGTTTTTTGGTAGTATTATTTTAAGCTACTTTTTCAGATTGGCTTCATTTTCAGTTTAGTTGCATTTAAGTATCCTGCCGCCCGGTTCTTGGCCCATCCCCCTTTGTGGGTAAGCGCCATCCATCAAAGGTCATCAGCATCAGCATCAGGTCTATAAGGGACCCCGTAAATTCTTTTTGCTTAAACAATTGCATGTATTCAGGTAAGTAGGTATCAATACACCCTAACCGAATCACTCAACTGGCGAGATGCGACCTGTAGCATTTATGAGAAATAACGTGTCCTTGGCAGGCGGGGTTCGCTTAAATTCGTTGTAACTGTGTCCTGGTACTTTGCGGCAGGCTGCTACTCACCTGGCCACTCAGGCAGCTACCCTATACGTGAGGTAACACAATAAAACAGTCCAACGAGGAAAGCATCTGCTCTTGTAGGTCTTTCTTGTGGTCGTGTGGTCTCGCGCAAGCATCACTCATTGATACGAATGGTTACTGTCAAATAATTCGTCTGCCTCATGCAAATAAAAACAACATACATTTCGCAAATGTGGCTATTATTTGCCACTGCGAATTCACGCACTCCATAGAAGTGAAATGGCCGGTGGAAGGGGGTGATCAAGATAAATAAAACCATATAAGCCAGGACTGCTGAAAAAGCGAGACAGCAGATGCCCGCTTGCGGTTGATCCCAAAACAAATTCCCTTTAGCAACTGAACTCTGAGCATGTCTTGAATCTCACGAGATCACGGACCCTTAGAATGGATAGATGGATGGATGACAACTTTATTGTTCCGCCAGATAAGGAGGTCCCCTACTTCCTGTTCCCGTCGCCTGTATATAACGGGGGCCGGCACGTGCGCAACTAGAAACGCTTAGAAGCACACATTAGGGCTACCTCACTCACGTATATCGCATTACTTATTCCATTTCTGATTGTGAGCCCTTATGGGGTGTCCGTCTTGGTTTCGATGCCGTTTGCGTGCTATTCCGCCAGCAACACCGATCAACGACGACAAAAGACAGAGAGCAAGCTTCTGATTCTGAATGCTTGTTTAGTCATGCTGGTGTGCATGGACGAGCAACCCAGCGCCGCATAGACGGTGGTCAACATATATAATGTCAGTGCCTCACGCGCCCACTCTAACCCAAGGCGGAAGAAGTCGCTCACGTCGGAAATAAACAGCCAGAAGGCTGTGCTGTACTAGGAGTGGGCGTAAATCTACTCCGCAAAAGCCAGCCCGATTCCCGTCGGTGTATGGGCAGCAATCCGCAAGACACTACCAGAACGAAGCCTGATTTTCAGTTTTTTTTAGATCACCAACATGTCGTATTTTTCGAGCTCACGTTTCTTATTTCTTGGGTTAGTTTCACCACTAGAACTTTCAAGGGCTTTTTTTTCATAGGTTTTCTTTGCAGGATTACTTGAAGGGTGAAAAAAAAAGCCAAGTTTGTATGTCTGCACTAGAGCGCTGTATTGCGCTATGTAAGACTATATCTGCGCATGTATGTATATATGATGAGAAAAGAGATGGTGAAGACAGACAGCCCGACACAGCCAGCCAGACACACACACACACACGCACAGCCAGCCAGACAGACACACACACACACACACACACACAAACAAACAGACACACAAACAAACAAACAAACAAACAAACAAACAAACAAACAAACAAACAAACAAACAAACAAACAGACAGACAGACAGACAGACAGACAGACAGACAGACAGACAGACAGACAGACAGACAGACAGACAGATAGATAGATAGATAGATAGATAGATAGATAGATAGATAGATAGATAGATAGATAGATAGATAAATAGACAGATAGATAGATAGATATATAGATTTGAGAGACATAGAAGAGAGTCGAATGCAGATATCTTTACCAAAAGTTAACGATAAAGTGTAGCTTGGTGGAGGAGGAGGTTAAAATGAATGAGAGCAATCACTTTTCTCATCAGTTTTTTTTTTCGAACCAAGAGGCACTAAATTAGACATTAACCTAAAGTGAAGCTGGTGGTTTACCGTTATTACCAATCGTTTAATATAGGGAACGTCATTGATACAACGCTTAGACAGCAGGACAACAGGAGCAGAGGAATTGAAAACAGGTTTCGCTAGTGAAGCTAAGGTTCTGCGCAAAAACAGACGTGCACAAATCAGTGCTTTCTTTCAACCAAGCTTTTTATTACTCCCCAAGATCATCAGCCTAAAGAGTGGCTGGTTGTTATGCTGGGCAAATGGCGAGAGACCGAAACAAACACCTAGATTGCCCAAGGCCGAAGTTTCAAAAGTTGTTTTAGCGGGTGGCCGCCTAGAGCGCCTAATAACGCTGAGTTTGGTAAAAGGTCAGCAAGGGGGTCTCTGCGTGATCCCGCACCCTAATTTCGCGGCTTCAGGATGCACTGAACAACCGCGCGATGTTGAGAGGCTGTCCGAAAGGATTAAGCTAAGCGTATTGGAAAATAGGTTTAATGCCGCAGTGGTCCTAATTGCACTGTGCAAACAGAAAAGTTTGCTTGCTGTTACAGATCCAGAACAAACAGCGATACCGCTTCTGACAAATTGTGCCAGTAGGTAACCATGATGAAGGTTGCTGGATGTAAGTTGAACAAGGTTTATATGTGGCGTCTATGGACAGAAAAAACGACGAAACAGAATATTGAAATAAACATTTCACTTCACAATAGAATTGCAGCCATACATGACCCTTAAGTACACACTTAGATATACGCACCAGAACGTATGTGCTATACAATGTTTGAAGTGAGAAAATATAGTACTTCAGGCTAAAATACAGTGACACTCACGACAATGAGCTCTACCTAACCACAGAGAGAGACAAACGTTCCAAAAAAATTTGCCATGGGATTTACATTTCGTATGGCACAGAAATTTGACCAAAATATTCAGCCATAGATTATTAAGAAACGCTCCCTGTTCAATTGTGGAAAGCTTATTGATTGCACTCTTCTAGTCATTTGTTGCGACTATCATCACTATCGCCTTCCGTCGAAGGTCCGCCGCCAAGAAAGGTGGACCGGTTGCCATCGGTGACCTCAGCACAACTTTTCACGCGAGGAGACGTTAGCGGTGACAGAATCAAATAGGCTTTTGCCACAGTTCTTGCTAGAATTCTCAATGATTTGTATACGAAATATGTGAACCATATCCTCATGATTACTGTTGAACGTTGAACTTTGCTTTGTATTCTCAGTATGTGATCTAGGTTCATCTTTCTGCGTACTGGTTCATGAAAAAAAAAAACTCACAGCTTTGCCGCAAAGGCGAAGCAATGGACGCGATACACTCGGCGAAAACTTTTCTTGGCACTGAAGGGAAAGGTACGGAGGCAGAGCTTCTGCACACGTAGCACTACGCGAAGTAGTCCATTTGGGCACACGTCTCGTAACGCTGTGGAAAGTGGCGGGGGCACACATTCTGGGCTTCATATGACACATTCGTCACTTGGCGTTTGAGGTGCACGTATAAAGGCGGGACTTTTTCGCGCGTTCAAAAACGCGAAGTCACAACAAATTATTTTAAAAAATGCGAATGTGTAACAGGTGTGAGCGGCGTCTTGTCTAAAATAGATTCACGTACAAAATAAAGCAGGAGCATCCATCATTCACGTTCAAAATACGGGTGCTACTTCAGAACTACCTTCTCTGGCGCGACCCGTGTGCTCAGATTTCGGTGCACGTTAAAAAACCCCAGGTGGTTGAAATTTCCGGAGCCCTCCACTACGGCATCTCTCATCATCATAATGTGGTTTTGGGACGTTAAACCCCACACACTATACACGTTCACTGGCGGTAGGATGCACGTGGTTTGTCTCCGTTGCTTTCCTTTCAATGCCAAGAAACGTCGCCGAGTATAGCAACAAATTGGAAGATCACGTGCACAATGACAAGGAGATCGAAACGTGCCCCGCGTTTTAGGGGCGAAGCTCCTCAAGGCGTCACCCGTTCGTTCCTTGTAGTCGTAGTGGTAATGTGTAACCAGTGTTACATTTTGACCTGCAAGGTGGTGCTGGTGGGAGATTTCTCCTGTGCTTTGTTGAACAATAAAAAAATTGACTGCATATCCACGGAGTGAATGATGGAGAGTGCGGCGAAGCATTCGTCCGTCCATTCGCTTTTACTTCCATCCGTCCAGGCGTCCGTCTGTGTGACCGTCCTTGCGTCCAACGACCCGTCCGTGCGTGCGTCTGTTCGTGCGCCCGTCCCTGCTTTCGTCCATGCATCTGCCCCTGTGTCCGTTCATGCGTCCATCCATGCATCTGACTGTGTGTCCGTTCGTCCATCTATTCAACACTCCAAGTACCACCATCTCGCATATTTTCATCATATAGTTCCATATAGAAGCACTGCCATCCAGCGGACATTCCAAGGACTAAACGAGAGGTGGCACACGCACACTTACTTACGGCTTGAGCTTCGGGTCTACTTCCCACCTTTAACCACCTCAGGTTCATGGTATATACTAGTTAACGCGCACGCCACGAACTTCTTATTGTTCAACAAAGCACAGCAGAAATCTCCCACCAGCACCACCTTGAAGGGGAAAATGTAACACTTGTTACACACTACGACTACGACTACGAGGGACGAACGGGTGCTGCTTTAAGGAGCTTTGCCTCTAAATGTCCGCGGCATGCGCGTTAACTAAAAGCCGAATGCTCCTGTCTCTCATTCCCCATTAGCAGCCATTGGCATGTACATTGAGGACTATCTGACAAGAAAGGGTTGCTACGTTATACTCTATGAGCGTAACCTCCTTGGTTTTAGAAAGGTTTAGCGAGCGTTAGGCAGCAGTGCCATGAATACAGTGAACTAGTATATACCATGAACTCGAGGTGGTTGACGGTGGGAAGTGGACTTGAAGGGCAAGCCGTAAGAAAGTGTGCGTGTGCCACCTCTCGTTTAGTCCTTGGAATGTCCACTGGATGTTGGTGCTTCTATATGGGGAATATATGATGAAAAGATGCGATATGGTGGAACTTGGAGTGGTGAATAGATGGACGAACGGACACACAGACAGATGCATGGATGGACGCATGAACGAACGCAGGGGCGGATGCATGGACAAACGCAGGGACGGACGCATGAACAGACGCACGCACGGACGGGCGGATGGACGCATTGACGGTCACACAGACGGACGCATGGATGGACGGAAGCAAGAAAGAACTGACGGACGAATGCTTCACCCCACTCCCCATTATTTACTCCGTGGATATGCTGCCATTTTTTTCTCACGCACAAGTAACGCACGAAACGTACTGACAGGTATTGATGAACGTGGATAAGCGTCTCAGTTGTTACTTAGCTATGCCTTAAAGGCGTGCCTTTTTCGCAAACGGAGACTGTGCAACAATTTCAGTGTTCTTTTTGCGACGAGTAACTACAACAGCATTGTTCCGGTGAAAGCCCAAGGCCAGCCAAGACGTATGATTGTCCCCACCGCGAGATAAGCACACGCGTGAGCATTTACCTCGCCCCTTCTTCGCGTGGCAAAAAACGTCTGGGATAGGAGGGCGTGCGCCGCCGCTTCGTGACGATGTGGCGACGCGGGCTCACTCGGCGATCTTGCTGGTAATGCTGAAAACACGATAGTTCCCCCTGGGATGCTCGTCACCAGTGACAGATCTTAGATATGCCTAGCTGGCTGTTTGAATAGCTTGGCGTATCCTAAAATAAAAGTGTCCTTTGTGACGCTATTTAAGCTGTTTGTTTCAGTTGCTTCTATGTTTGGTTTCTTCATCTGCTAGTTTGGGTTCTTGGATAACCATTTTTTTCTGGTGCAATGCTAATAAAAATCTAAGATATATGAGCCTCAACATCTCAGCAACAAACCTTTTAGGTCAAAATAGAATAGAACTACATGTTAAAGAATCGACCCCGTATCTGCATGTTACACAGAAAATGTCGTCGAAAGACGATAGTCTTGCGTCTGTAGGGAGTGAACGAAACGTTTATGTGATGTTCTGCGCAAGAAACTCGGTGAATGGTATTCTGGAGGCGCTGCGTTTGAGTTCTTCGAGCGTGCAGCGGAGGCGAACGAGCACATCAAGTCACATCACACGTGAGACATGAGCGCTATCTGGCAGTTACACTGAAAAATGGGGCGCGCGCCGTGTGCGCCTTTCTCTGAGGTGATAAGGTGTACAACGCAAGGCGACAGGTAGGTGCCACCACTGTAAAGCGTTGGAAACACTTGCCGTTTCGTGCAAGCATTGCATGGCCAGTGCACCGTTATAAAGGCTACGATCCTTAAAATTACTTATGCATGCCTTTTCTAGTAAAAATTTACACATATATAATATTGACGTGTTGTTATGGTACCTCAGATATGTGCGTTAATTTCTTTTTAATTTACAATCGCACAAGTATGAACGCTAAACCTTGAGCAAAATTCGTGGGCGCTGCGGATGGGGTCGGTTGTTTGGAGTATCGTTTGGTCACTTTAGTGCCGTTTGAGGTACCATTAGTGGTGTACAAACAGACAAATGTACAGACAGACAGACAGGCAGGCAGGCAGGCAGACCAAACTTTTTGCGTCGAAGGTCCCCAAAAAAGACCATCGTCTTCAAAAAAAGAAGGCCTCCGTCAAATGCACAGGCGTGATATGGTAGAGAAATGTTCCAACAGCCGCCGACGACGTCTTGCGCAAATTACTTGTAGACTTCGTCAAGCTCATAACTCGGCAGTGCTAGCATGCGCAGCGCATGCAGGGCGTCGTTAAGAGACCCAGTTTCACCCCGCTTGCCCCGCACGCGCTTCTGCACCGCATACGCCTAAACGCTGACGTTTATTGTACTCGCTGGAAGTGAAAATGTTATTACCAAATAGGACACGCCTTCGTTCTTTCACTTCGGCGAGACAAAGTTAACTGGCACCTTCTTATCCCGTAACGTAAATGAACGACCTTCATCGCGAGACTTGGAGAATATTAGGTTATTGCTACAAGCGGTGACGTTACCTTTCCCAACGAGATGAAGGAACGAGGTTCATGCGCAACCACTTAATAAAGTGCTCTTCATAGCGAGCTGATTAGGTGCCTGCTCACGGATCGCGTGTGCATACCTTGTGCAACGTCTAAGTTGGAACGAAAGATGGAGAAAACGAAAACCTTTCTTCACTTCGCTGTACTGGAAATAGCTCGTTATGTTAATTTAACGAAAGCACTCAGTTTGCGCGCACCTCGAATACGAGTAGGGCGATGACTACAGCATTGCGTAAACTATTTTTGCGGCTGTCGTGTTGCCACATTTAACTAATGTGGCGTGTACGCTTCCGCGATGCGTTTAGGTAAGCGTGGATATCTCGTGTATAATGTGGCAAATTCGCATTCCGTTCAGAGTCTAGCATGTTGCTCGAATATGCGTGGAAAAAAGACGGGCACCGTAACTGAGATTCAGAAATAGGTACTCTACTACCGATGCGTGTGCCTATTTCGGTGTTCTATATGAAATTCTCAATAAGTAATGCATTCCATAGAAAACTTGAAGAATTGCGCAACCAGCCGCTCGAATGCTGACAAACACGAATATGCTTGGTGGCGCAATTACTGTGGTTCATTTGCAGAACGGCTTAGTGCTAAAAAACGAATGCCACTGCTCACCGAAAAAGTCATTCGTTGGAAACAGGCCAAGACGCGTTGCCGGGCTAGTTGGTTGGCGTTCATCTATTATAAGGGTATAGCGCAACATGAATGCAATGTTTAGGTCACTTTTATCACAGATCTCTTTCACTGATGTCCCTTACACAACCGTTTTGGGGCAGCAACATTGTGACGGTCAGACGCTGGATTTCTGGTCTCAGGTTAGGAAGGAAGGAAAGCACCATAGGGAAAGGATATGTAGGGAGGTTAGCCGGTCTAGAAGGACCATACACATGTTACTCTATGAACCATACATTGGGGGAAAAGATGGGAGAGTTCTAAAGATGAAAGATGATGGGGAGAGGGAGAGCACGCAGACACAAAACCACCCTTCAAAGTCATCATAACGTTCTAAGTATATAACCACCGGAGCAAGCCTGTTGTCTTCAAGAATTCGGGCAGTGATTTCATCGCCTTCACCCGCCATGACCTCTCAAGACTACATTCTAGAATTGGTTTTGCGGTCATGGGTCGCTGATTTATGTGAGCTACAAATGCTGCTGGTGATTTTCTCCACGCATTGTAGCGAGGACCGTCAAAGAAGATATGCTCTATAGGGTGGCCTCACTACCACATTCGTCACAAAGAGTTGCCAGCCATTTTGTTTCGAAATGAGAATGACTCCGTGAAATGAATTCTCGATCAAACGGCAAAGCAAAGGGGCATCTCTTCAGCGCACCCCAGTTGACACACACAAACAAACACACACGCACATGCGTGTGTGTGCTTGGGTTAGTATGCGTGCATGCGTGTGAATCCAACGACGTAATTTTGCCACTTTAGATCGTTCTATATTACCCTAATGTCAACTTCCTTGAATCGAGCCATACCCACAACTTGTTGCAAATATTGTGTAGGGAGGCAGTAAAGGTCCTTCTCCGATGGTTCTTTTTTTTTTACTGCGAGGCATTTCTTAGCGAGCTTCGGTGGCTTTGAGCGTATCTATCTATCTATCTATCTATCTATCTATCTATCTATCTATCTATCTATCTATCTATCTATCTATCTATCTATCTATCTATCTATCTATCTATCTATCTATCTATCTATCTATCTATCTATCTATCTATCTATCTATCTATCTATCTATCTATCTATCTATCTATCCTCCTACGACTTTCAGCTGTCCTGGCCGTTTCAAAAATCGTATCGGTACCAAATTTGGCATCGCATAACATGACCGTATGACGAGCATATTTGACTAGTCCTTGTGAGAAAGGAAGGAAACCCGGAGCCGATCGTCTGGCAAGGTCGAAGCTCGAAGGAACAACTGAGCGAGCCAGCGCCCCTAGCTCATGCTCGTGCCCATCGCCCCTTTGTTCTCCGTTATTTGGAACACACTGCCGCAGCTGGCAAACTCGCACCAATGTTCAGGTGCACAGCAACGAAAGTGGAGGCGCACATTGGGTGAGCAAGACACGAATGATAGAAAGGGTGTGGTTGTTAGACGGTGACGATGGTGGGCTTTGAGGAGGCGGTGACGCTTGGGGAGGCGGTGGCTTGTGCTGCGGGGAAAGTCGTCTAATCTCGCTATGATGTCCAGAATACTTCATGCTCCCGTTGTTAGCCGTCTAGAAGTCATAGTAGAATACTGGCTTGAAACTGGTCCCAAAATCCTTGCCAGTCGCGTCGCTCACCTCAGAAAGAAACTCAGGGTGTGCAGCTTGGGCAGTGCGAGGCGAGGTGGCGTCGTGGGAGTAGGAAGGCCGGGAGAAGGCAAGGTCGCGGCCGGCTGCGATATGTCTGCGAGGGGGTCAATGAGTGGAGCGATTGCGACGTGGACGTATGCGGGGTGGGATTGACGACTGCGGCTCGGTTGCGTGTCGAACTCTTTCTTTAGCGCAGATGACCCGATCTTCTTATTCGCTGGTGGTGGTCAAGTCTGCCTCGATGTACTCACCGTGTAGCGCAGCATGAATCTCCTTGGCGAAGGTGATGAGGTGGGCGTGTTTCGCCACAATGATGCCGATGAGCTCCTGGAGCCTGTGAGCAGGGGTCATCGAGTCTGCCAGTAGAGTGTCGGGAATTGATATTGCCTTGGTGATGGCTGTCCGGCAGAAGCCACGCTGTACTCGGAGTTGTCAAAAGTCGAGGGTCCGACGACCGGCTGGCTTTCGGCACCAAAACGAAGTCCAACAAACGCAAGCCGGGGGCGCAAGCCAGCGCCCCTGACTGGGGCCCACCACCCCTTCTTCCTCTTTTATTAGCAACAGCCATAACATGACTATTAGGACATGTATGTCATGAATGTCATGATTTACATTTCATGGTCTTGCTGTTCTTGCGATGGTTTTGTTCACATTGCATGTTGAAAACCTGGTATGGTATGACAAGAATGCATGGCGAACCCAAGTGACAGACCCTAACGTGGAAATCATGGCATGCATGTCACGTAAGTCATGAGTCATGGCTACACGCCACGCTAATGGTGCGCTTGCGGTCCCTTTCGCTAACATCCATATACCAAATTTAGTATTATGGGACGTGAATGCATGACAAAGGTATATGACTAGTGCAAACGAGATAGTCATGAGATGCGTGTCATGTTAGAACATGGCTACATGCTAAACTCATGATGCACTGGCGGCCGTTTCGCTAGCTTCACATATACTAAATTTGGTATTACGTGACGTGAATGAATGACGAAAGTGCATGACTGGTGCAAACATAATAATCATGAGATGCGTATCATGTAACAACATGACTACATGCCACGCTCATGATGTGCTCGCGACCGTTTCGCTAGCTTCACATTTCCAATTCGGTATTACTTGACGCGAATGGGCGACAAACGTAAATGACGCGTACAAACTTGATAACTATGACATGCGTGTCATGTAAAAACATCGCTACATGCTAAGCTCAAAGTGCGTTCGTGGTCGTTTTGCTAGCTTCACATAAACCAACTTTAGTATAACGTGACGTGAATTGACGTCGAAGGTAGTTGATACGTCAAAACATGATAATCATGACATGGAAGTCTTGTACGGCATATTTTACGTCCACCTCGTAACGTTCTGCAGATTCTAGAGTGGCGTATCAACCTTCGTCTTTTGTGCTTTCGCATAATATCGATTCCCACGGCACGTGGGATCTGCCAATTTTTTACTCCGCTGAGCACACATGTCAACCCGTTTCAAGTCATGACGTAATCGTAGTTAGGCCGCCCTCTATAGCCTACGGAGAAGCAGCTGGTCCCTCTATTTTTGAACAGTCATGCTGAATCCCGTCACTCCGGTGTAAGGTTGACGAAAGGGAGAAATCAGCGATGTGATCATTTATCGTTTTTGGAAATACGCATATATAAAATAATAGCAGAAGAGAGAAAGAGAGGTTAACAATGATTGAGCCCAGTAAGCTATCCAGAACAAGAAAGTGGTGAGTGGAGGAACATTTTGGAGAAGAGGGAAAAAACATGTACCAAAATGACTATAAAAAACGCTAGAAAACATTCATGCGCTACGAGTTTCTGTGTGCTGTCATTTTGCAGCAAATTATCAATCGATGATCCTAAGCCTGCTTTTTCTCACTTTGCGCAACGCAAATAACATAAGGACAAGAAAAGCAGGTAATAGCATCCTTGCAAATGAAATTGGAATCGATTTCCCTCTACCGTACTACTTCCTGTGTATGGTTCATTAAAGAAGCCCTCACACAGAAGGTCATCGCGTACATAGATATGGACATTGATGTCACTTTCATCTCCGCGACCATCCATATCTCCTCTGAATGCGCTGACTTCCCATTTATGTCGGACGTGAAGGCAGCATTTGCTACGAAAGCTCGTTTCTCATCAGCCCAGATATGCGGCTTACGAACAGGCAATTACATCAAATCTGAATTCTCTGTTGACGTTGCACAGCCATTCTGGATGCGTTTTTGGAATACACCATGAAAGACAGCCGGCTTCCCCTGCCCTCGCCTTCACTTTTTCATCATTTCCCCGTTTAAACGGCACCGCATCACCATTATATAGCCTGAAATAGCTGTACACAACCCGACTTTCGTGCCTCCGGTAACGAAGGACGCGGCCTGCCGGCAGCCGTGGTGATTGCAGCAGGAGATCCCCCCCCCCCACGTTCTTTTCGTGACATGAAGAGTCAATTAGAGTGCGAGTGCGGTTGCGCGATTCAGGACAGAAAGTCTTTTGTTATGCCATTTTTTTACCGTTTGTGTTTGTGTTTTTTGATGCACATTGCGCGAGGAGTGAATACAGAAACGACAGGATTTTCCAGCTTTTGGTCATTGGTATGTGTCGCTGTTTTCCTTAGTGACGGAATGTCACTTACACGTGTTACGCATATGCATGGAAGCTGGTGCAACAGCACACGTACTGTGTAGAAAGAAAAAAAAAGTGAACTGTACTGCAACTACACTCTATGCTATTTCAATCATAGAGTTTCCTAAAGTTAACTAGAGGGGACTCTGTCGCAGTGATCGTTCAGCGACCATGGGAATGATGGGTAGTACACACATTTTGCCCAGTCTTTGTACTTGCGGGGAGGCGAATCCTACTTGCGGCTTCGTTTATTGCTGTGTTTCGGTTTTGTTTGGAAAGAAAAATTTAACCCTTTTGAGCTTCGTGACCCGATTTGGAAAGGTAAGTCTAAAAGAATAAGGTGGTGAAGCACAAACGCTGAACATTTGCTGATTTTTGTTTCGTGAGAAAACAGTTCCAAGCCACAGGAAACACACACGAAGCCAAAAGCAGGCCTGAAGTACGAAGAATACACAAATGTGTGTACTACCCATCATTCGCATGCTTGCTGAAGCGCCCATAGACACTATAGAGTTCGCTCTATCGTATATTAGGAAACTCTATGCTTTCAATTGCATTTTCTTGTTTTCAAGCGCTTGTAATATTGATGGTAATAGTGCGGCAAAGTAGATTATTTTGTTAATTAGGAAAAATTACAGTTTATTTATAAATACTGGCTGTGGGAAAGAAATTGAACTCGAAGAGATTGGATCGTTGTTGTTAATTTTTTTCCTGCCCATATATACTAACCTAGATTTTTTACACCGAATATTTAATTAAAAGCTAACTACCGCGAAAGTTTATTAGGGCGGAAATGGCCATAAGTTTGCAGTATATACACAGTAAATCACTATAACGACAGTGAGAAATCTCACAGTCGCGTAGGTAATTTATAATTAGTGCACTAATTACCAGCAAGCAGACGACGCGAAGCTCTAGCCACGTGCCCAGGAAATTCGGACCGAACCGGATATGACGACTATTACAGAACTTCGCCGCTTCGCTCATTGTGAGCTATCCTCCCTGCCGCTGAATCGCTCTTCCCTGAGTTGAAACCGCTTTCAATGCAGCACGTTTAAAACGCGTCTGTTGTGTTTGTGCTGCCTTGGCACTGCCTAAAGACAGCGTGTTCAAAACGCGTTCGTGCTACATCGAAGTCGATGGCAAGTCAAGTTCAAGTCAAGCAGCGCTTCTGAATACGACGGACAGACACTGCAAACCCACCAGTGGAAAGAATGTACCAGCGTTTCATGTAGGCATGTTCATGCACCTTTTTTAAGTTAACGTAGAAAAATGCACACACACTAAGGGGCGCGTCTGCGATGGGCGTGCTCGAGATGCACGCAGCCGGCGATATTTTTTCTGTAATTCACATCACTTTTGGTCAGCCGTAATGGTGTCGTTTTTCTCTAGTTTCGGTCACAAAAACACCATCGTTTTCAAGCTTTTTTTTCTAGATAAGCGCTTGTATCTCAAAGGCGACATTTGGCAGGCAGCGCTACCCTCTCGCTAGACTACCTACATATATTGACTTTTTGCGGAAGTGTCAGATTTCGTTGCCGTTGGCCTTTAATAGAAGCGTTTGTGTCGTATTTTCCTCCTCTCTCCGTGCTTCAAGTTTGCTGGCAGTCATGACCATTTTCCATCACGTCCAACTCACTACCACCATACACCACGTTTCGAGTTAGTCTTCTCTCTCTCTCATAAACGTTTGAAGCCCCGCCGCGGTGGTCTAGTGGCCTAAGGTACTCGGCTGCTGACCCACAGGTCGCGGGTTCAAATCCCGGCCGCGGCGGCTGCATTTTCGATGGAGGCGGAAATGTTGTAGGCCCGTGTGCTCAGATTTGGGTGCACGTTAAAGAACCCCAGGTGGTCAAAATTTCCGGAGCCCTCCACTACGGCGTCTCTCATAATCATATGGTGGTTTTGGGACGTTAAAACCCACATATCAATCAAAATCAATCATAAACGTTTAAAACAAACTGAGTGACTGTCCACACGTTTTTGCGTCAAAACGTTGGTTCCAAACGTGTTGAGCACGAACACAAGGCAACATACAAGATAGGATAACGGCAGAGCGTATTCAACCAATTGAAGTTTCAATTTTATGTTGAAGAGTAGGCCATGGGTATCTCAGTTGCAAAAATGCAGTACGTCTTTGTAATCAAACTTGTTTTAAATGCGAAGCATTTCTTAGCGAACCTATGTATTGTACTGTAGCGAACGTATGTATGTATGTTAGCGAACTTATGTATGTATTGTATAGTTAATTAAATGTATTATAGAAGATGGCTGCTGCAAGTGCGCGGCGCCCGTGACAACTCTTTTCTTTAGTTACTGTTGTCGTCGTCCTAAAGCGTGCATTTTCGACGGAGGCGAATACGCTTGAGGCCCGTGTACTTAGCATCAGGCACACTTTTAAGAATCCCAAATAATCGAAATTTCAGAATCCCTCCATTGTAACGTCTCTCATAAACGCTGGGGGGTATTGTGAGCATAAACCGAAACAGTTGTGCGGCGTATCGTGATAAAGCAGAAGACGTTCATGAAATAATAGGCATAGGCACGCAGACGAACACTAACGCACTTAGTCTTATTTCTTCAACACCAAAAAAAGCATCCGCTCACGAGCAATGCCCACTAAACACAATCAAGTATTTGAAAATGAAATGTTTAAACAAATTGTTTGTCAAGATGTTGTCGCACAATTCATTAGACACTTATAATTTACATTGAATACCCCACTGCGGTTATTTTTGCAGGCACAAATGCTGCACGAGTTAACACAAAACTTATAGAAGACCACAACGCAAGGTACTAACCGCTGTACGATCACGGCTATCCCGCAGGACGAACTTATAGAAGAGCAATGCAATTAAAGTATGCGCTAACATTTTTTTATTCATTTTTGTTCGTTCGACGTCTCTTTTTTTTTAGAAAACATTGGTGCCGTACGAACTTGGCAGTAAATAAGACACGTGGGTTGAAGTGAGTTTTTCTTGCTATGATAAGAAACCTCATTGCGGGTTGACAGAAATCTACAACAGAAAATAACGCTGCGTTGATGGGAAGAATGAACGATCGCACTGCGGCTTATACTGAAAATTAAAAAAAAAGTTCTATGCAACGTATATGAGAAACGTAAATACTGGTGGTCAGCTATACGACACTTTTTACTTGTTTTCCCGTTTTTATGGTCGTTTCGATGTGAGCAGTAAGGATGTTATAGACTCCGCCTCATCGAGGTGCGCTCGCTACGATGCCCGGGAGAGGCCGTAAAGTCTGCCCCATAAGGGACTCGAACATATGTCTCGGTCAGTGTTTTCGTGGGTATAAGTTTTCTTAGGAGCAGGCGTAAAAGGCGTGTTTACCCTTCGATATTGAGATGCTTCCTGTCTGTTGATGTACATAAAATGTGCCTCCTGCATCTGTGTCCGCTATACGTATTTATAGGTTTGTTTGTTGTATCCATGATGGCACTTGGAAACGCCAAACACGCAGAATAGTCGTGTTAGAATAGAACAGTCATGCTTTCTAGAGCTTGTGTAATGTGGGTGTTTTGCGCATCCAAGTACCGTCATGAATCACTAGAAAGTTGCCAAGCTTTATGTTCTTCTACCTCTCCTGTGTGTGCGTGTTTGTGTGCGTGTATACGTCTGTGCGCCTTTGTGTTTGTCTCTTGAAAGCGTGGTCATCTCCCTTTTCTTGTTTATTAATTTTCTAATTCTCTTGGCCCAGAAACTAAATCTCACCGCACACTTGAAACATGCCTTCTACGCAGATGATATACCGACATGGCCTACTTATGGCTCTGACGGTCAAATTGAAGAAACTCTTTAATTAGCAACCGACACCATCTCCGCTCACACTTTCGCGATTGGCCTCAATTGCTTCTCACCAAAATCCACGCTCCTTTTTATGAGACCACAATCGGTCGCTAACTCACACATCGAAATCACATTACGAGGAACCACTATCCCCCACTCACACACACTGCGAATCCTTGGCCTGTACTTGCAGGAATCTGGACGTAATGACCACACCCTCAAAAAAACTCAAGCTTTTACGCCGCGTA